>NW_026646808.1:0-224599 GCF_949987535.1 Balaenoptera acutorostrata | reverse complement strand
ATTTACAGCTCTACCATTGCTGTGAATCTTAAGTGACCGTTAGCCCTGTGTTTAAAGCTGCTGCTGTGGGAAACGACCACCAGGCGGCAGCATTTCTCCATTCCCAAATCTGGTGACTAGGGCAGCAGAGCCTTCCTGAAAGTCGTGTTTCTAGGTTGTAAATTAGAATGGAATGTGCCAGAGGTAACCCCAGTAAGTTTATGTCTCATTAATTGTTCGTGGTTTTAATTTTTTTAATTGAGGTAATGATTAGAATAGTGTTTGTTCTAGGTGTGCACAATCAGGTTCAAATGAACATTATATATATCTATTCATGGGCAGATCCTCCTCCCATTTAAATTACTATTATTTTTTTAATAAATTTATTTTACTTAATTATTTATTTTTGGCTGAGTTGGATCTTCGCTGCTGCATATGGGCTTTCTCTAGTTGCGGTGAGCGGGGGCTACTCTCCATTGCACTGCACAGGCTTCTCCCTGCAGTGGCTTCTCTTGTTGCAGAGCACGGTCTCTAGGCATGCGGGCTTCAGTAGTTGTGGCACGTGGGCTCAGTAGCTGTGGCTCCTGGGCTCTAGAGCGCAGGCTCAGTAGTTGTGGTGCACGGGCTTATTTGCTCTGCAGCATGTGGGATCTTCCTGGACCAGGGATCGAACCCGTGTCCCCTGCACTGGCAGGCGGATTCTTAACCACGGCACCACCAGGGAAGCCCCCGTATGAATTATTACAGCGCGTTCAGTAGACCTTCCTTGGTATATGGTTGGTCTTTTTGATATATGTATTTAATATGTATTTGTATACGTATGGTAACCCTAATCTTCATTTATCCATTCCTCCCAGCTTTCGTTTTACAAAACCATAGTTTGTTTTCCAAGTCTGTGAGTGTCTTTCTCTGTGGAAATATGTTCATTTGTGTCAGTTGTTAGGTAACACCTAGAAGTGATATCACAGGATATTTGTCATCTGCTTTCCGACTTACCTCATGTTCTGAGATTATCTCTAGGCTCATCTATGGTGCTGCAAAGAGCAGTGTTTCATTCTTTTCCATGCCGAATATTCCATTGTGTACATGGACCACTTCTTCTTTGTGCATTCATCTGTTGATGGACATTTTGGTTTCTTCCAACTCTTGGCTATGCAAAATATTGATGCAGTGCAGGCTTGCCAGCCTGTGTCTTTTGGATTCTGGTCTTCTCAGGGGATAGGCCCAGCAGCGGGCCTACTAGATCATATGGTAGTCTAATTTTTACCTTTAAACGCACCTCCATTCTGTTCTCACTACTGGCTGTTACCACTTGACATCTCACCAGCAACGAGAGGGTACACAGTCCTCTAAAACCCCTTCAGCATTTATTGTTTGTAGACTTTTTACTGATGGCATTTGGAGTGTTGGGTGGTGATACCTTTGTGTAGTTTAGATTTGCATGCATCTAATACTTCCCGATATTGAGCTTTTAATCCACGTCCGTTTTCTTTTTTTTGTTTTTTTAAAGTTGAACAGAAAAACTTACCTCTTCAAATTGTTTCCTTGAAAAATTTGCCGTGTTCTGAATTCCTGTGGCCATTACCTACACCTGGATATTTTGTGAGGGCAGGTGTCATTTACAACTCTGTAGTAATTGTGAATATTAAGTAACCATTAGCACTGGGTTTAAAGCTGCTGTTACAGGAACGGCCACAAGGCGGCAGCATGTCTATATTCCCAACTCTGGTTACTAGGGCAACAGAGCCTTCCTGGAAGTCCTGTTTGTAGGTTGTAAATTAGAGTGGAATGTGCCAGGACAAACCCCCCAAAACTTATGGCTACTTATTTGTTGTTGGTATCCTTCGTTTAATTTTCATTTTTATCAGAGCAAATTTGATTGCAATGTTGTGTTTGTTCTAGGTGTACAGAATCTGTTTCATTGATACATATATCTTTTACTGTTTGGATCCTGTTCCATATAGGTAATGACAGAATGTTGTGTAGACCTCTCTTGGTATTTGGTATGTTTTTGGTGATTCTATATTTTATAAGTATTAGCATATGTCTGTTAAAACCCAATATCCTCCGTTATACATTCGTCACACCTTTCCGCTTGGTTAACCACAAGTTTGTGTTCTGAATACGTGAGTGCCCTTCTCTGTGGAAATAAGTTCATTAATATCAATTTTTAGATAACACCTATACGTGATACCATAGGATATGTGTCTCTCGCTTTCTGACTTACTTCAAGACGTGTGATTATCTCTAGCCTCATCTATGGTGCTGCAAACAGCATTGTTTCATTCTTTTCTCTGTCTAATATTGCATTGTGTACATGGACCTCTTTTTCGTCCATTCATCTGATGATGGACATTTTTGTTGCTTCCATGTCTTGGCTATTGTAAATACTGGTGCACTACACGATTTTCCATCCTGTGTCTTTTTGATTCTGGCCTTCACAGGTTACAGGCCCAAGAGTGGGCCTTCTGGATCATATGGTAACTCAATTTTTACCTTCAAACGCACTGCCATTCTCTTCCTTTTATTGGCTGTTACCAGTTCACATCCCACTTAGACCTAGAGGTTCTGCTATTCTCCACAACTTCTTCAACATCTACTGTTTGTAGACTTTTTGCTGATGGTCATTCTGACCGGTGTGAGGTGATACCTTTGGGTAGGTTGGCTTTGCATGTGTCTCATAATTCCTGATGTCGAGCTTTTATCAACATCCTTCAAATTGCCTTGTTGAAAAATTTGCTGTGTTTGAATTTTTTGGCCATTCCGTACCCCAGGACATTTTTTGAGGGCATGTCTCGTTTACACCCCTGCAGTCCTTGTCAATATTAGTGACCATTAGCAGTGGATTTAAAGCTGCTGTTTGAGGAAACGGCCTTAGGGTGGCAGCATTTCTGCGTTACCAACTCTGCTTGCTAGGGAAACAGAACCTTCCTGCAAGTTGTGCTTTTAGGTTGCAGATTAGAGTGGAATGTGCCAGGACAAGCCCCCATAAGTTTTAGCCTCCTTAATTCTTGTTTATGTCTTTAATTTTTAGTTTTGATCGGAGCAAATTGGATTTTAAAATGTCGTTTGTTCTAGGTGTGCAGAATCTTGTTCATTTACACCTACACATATATATATCTTGATCTTTGTGTCCTTTTCCATGTAGGTTATTACAGAGTCTTGAGTAGACCACTCTTGGTATTCCATAGGTCTTGGGTGATGATATATTTTATATGTATTAGTATATGTTTGTTAACCCCAATATCCGAATTTATGCATTCGTCACACCTTTTCACTGGCTTAACCATAAGTTTGCCTTCTCAATCTGAGACTGTCTTTCTCTATGGAAATATGTTCATTTTTGTGAATTTTCAGATAACATAAGTGATATCATGGGACATTTGTCTTTCGCATTTTGACTTACTTCACGTTGTGTGATTATCTGTAGGCTCGTCTGTGGTGCTGCAAATGGCCCTGTTTTATTTTTTTCGTGGCTAACATTCCATTCTGTACATATACCACTTCGTCTTTGTCCATTTATCGGTTTATGGACCTGTTTTCTTGCGTCCATGTCTTGGCTATTTAAATATTGCTGCAGTGCACAGTTGCCTGCCTCTGTCTTTCCGATTCTGGTGGTCTTAGGTTATAGGCCCAGAAGGTGCCCTGCCGGATCATATGGTAGCTCGATTTTTACCTTTTAAAGCAGCTCCATTCAGTTTTCATTAGTGCTCTTACCACTTTCCATCCCACCAGCAGCTAGAAGGTACACAGTTCTCTAAAACCCCTTCAGCATTTATAGTTTGTAGACTTTTTGCTGATGGTCATTTGACTGGTGTGCGGTGAAACCTTTTAGGAGGTGGGATTTGCATGCGTCTAATAATTCCTTATACTGAGCTTTACGCATGTCTTTTTTTTCCTTTTTTCCTTTTTTTTAAAAGAGTGAGTTCAACTTCCCTCTTCATATTGACTTCTTGAAAAATTTGTCATGTGTTGAATTTTCTTGGCTATTCCCTACCCCAGGGCATTTTTTGAGGGCAGGTGTCATTTACAGCCCTGCAGTCCTTGTGAATGTTAAGTGACCACTAGCACCGTGTTGAAAGCTGCTGCTGTGGGAAACAGCCACAAAGCGGCAGCTTTATTACGTTCTCAACTCTTGTTACTAGGGCAACAGAGTCTTCCTGGACGTCGTGTTTCTCGGTTGTAAATTAGAGTAGAATGTGCTCAGACAAACCCCCAGAAGTTGATTTCTCCTTACTTATGTTGCTTTTTTACATTAAATTTATATGTCTGACTGGAGTAATTTTGATTAGAGTCTTGTGATTGTCTGGCAGTACAGAATCTGGTCAATTATTCATACATATATCTGTTCATCTTCAGATCCTGTTACCATGTATGTTATTATAGAGTGTTGAGTAGACCTCCCTTGGTATTAGGTAGGTGTTTGGTCATTATATACTTTATAGATATTGGAGATTATATAATTCATATAGTTTATATGTTTATAGACATTTAACATACGTTAATATATGTATGTTAACATACATTAGTATATGTATGTTACCCCATAATCCTAATTTATCGATCCTCCCACCTTTCATTTTGGTTAACCATTAGTTTGTTTATAAGTCTGTGAGTGTCTTTCTCTGTGGAAATATGTTCTTTGGTAGCAATCTTAGGATAACATCTATAAATGATATCATGGGATATTTGGGATTGCCTTTTCACTTACTTGACGTAATATGATTATTTCTAGGCTCATCTGTAGTCATGAAAATGGCATTGTTCATTTTGTTCCGAGGCTAATATTCAACTCGGTACATATTCTACTTCTTCTTTGTCCATTTGTCTGTTGATGGACATCTTGTTTGCTTGCATGTCTAGGCTATTGTAAATATTGCTGCAGTGCATGTTTGCCTGTCTGTGTCTTTCCGATTCTGGTCTTCTTAAGGTGTAGGCCCATTAGGGGATCGGCCGCATCATATGGTAGCTCAATTTTTACCTTTTAAATGCAGCTCCATTCTGTTCTCATAATTAGCTGTTACCAGTTTACTTCCAACCAACAGCATAGCGGGTATGCATTTCTCCACAAACCCGTCAGCATTCATAGTTTGTAGACTTTTTACTGATGGCCTTTTGAATATTGGGTGGCGACATCTTTTTGTAGTTTGGATTTGCATCCAACCAATAATGCCTGATATTGAGCTTTTATCCATGTTCCTCTTTTTTTTGTAAATAAAAGAGTGAGTAAAACTTACCTCTTCAAATTGTTTTCTTGAAAAATTCTCTGTGTTGTGAACTTTTTTGGCCATTACCTACCCAGGACATTTTTTGAGGACACGTGTCATTGACAGCCCTACAATTCCTGTGAATCTTAAGTGACCGTTAGCCCTGTGTTTAAAGCTGCTGTTGTGGGAAACGACCACCAGGCGGCAGCATTTCTCCATTCCCAAATCTGGTTACTAGGACAGAAGAGCCTTCCTGAAAGTGGTTTTCCTAGGTTGTAAATTAGAATGGAATGTGCCAGAGATAACCCCAATAAGTTTATGTCTCATTAATTGTTGTTCGTGGTTTTAATTTTTTACATTGGAGTAATGATTAGAATAGTGTTTGTGCCAGGTGTGCACAATCAGGTTCAATTGAACATTATATATATCTATTCATGGGCAGATCCTCCTCCCATGTAAATTACTATTATTTTTTTAATAAATTTATTTTACTTAATTATTTATTTTTGGCTGAGTTGGATCTTCGCTGCTGCATATGGGCTTTCTCTAGTTGCGGTGAGCGGGGGCTACTCTCCATTGCACTGCACAGGCTTCTCCCTGCAGTGGCTTCTCTTGTTGCAGAGCACGGTCTCTAGGCATGCGGGCTTCAGTAGTTGTGGCACGTGGGCTCAGTAGCTGTGGCTCCTGGGCTCTAGAGCGCAGGCTCAGTAGTTGTGGTGCACAGGCTTATTTGCTCTGCAGCATGTGGGATCTTCCTGGACCAGGGATCGAACCCGTGTCCCCTGCACTGGCAGGCGGATTCTTAACCACGGCGCCACCAGGGAAGCCCCTGTATGAATTATTACAGCGCGTTCAGTAGACCTTCCTTGGTATATGGTTGGTCTTTTTGATATATGTATTTAATATGTATTTGTATACGTATGGTAACCCTAATCTTCATTTATCCATTCCTCCCAGCTTTCGTTTTACAAAACCATAGTTTGTTTTCCAAGTCTGTGAGTGTCTTTCTCTGTGGAAATATGTTCATTTGTGTCAGTTGTTAGGTAACACCTAGAAGTGATATCACAGGATATTTGTCATCTGCTTTCCGACTTACCTCATGTTCTGAGATTATCTCTAGGCTCATCTATGGTGCTGCAAAGAGCAGTGTTTCATTCTTTTCCATGCCGAATATTCCATTGTGTACATGGACCACTTCTTCTTTGTGCATTCATCTGTTGATGGACATTTTGGTTTCTTCCAACTCTTGGCTATGCAAAATATTGATGCAGTGCAGGCTTGCCAGCCTGTGTCTTTTGGATTCTGGTCTTCTCAGGGGATAGGCCCAGCAGCGGGCCTACTAGATCATATGGTAGTCTAATTTTTACCTTTAAACGCACCTCCATTCTGTTCTCACTACTGGCTGTTACCACTTGACATCTCACCAGCAACGAGAGGGTACACAGTCCTCTAAAACCCCTTCAGCATTTATTGTTTGTAGACTTTTTACTGATGGCATTTGGAGTGTTGGGTGGTGATACCTTTGTGTAGTTTAGATTTGCATGCATCTAATACTTCCCGATATTGAGCTTTTAATCCACGTCCGTTTTCTTTTTTTTGTTTTTTTAAAGTTGAACAGAAAAACTTACCTCTTCAAATTGTTTCCTTGAAAAATTTGCCGTGTTCTGAATTCCTGTGGCCATTACCTACACCTGGATATTTTGTGAGGGCAGGTGTCATTTACAACTCTGTAGTAATTGTGAATATTAAGTAACCATTAGCACTGGGTTTAAAGCTGCTGTTACAGGAACGGCCACAAGGCGGCAGCATGTCTATATTCCCAACTCTGGTTACTAGGGCAACAGAGCCTTCCTGGAAGTCCTGTTTGTAGGTTGTAAATTAGAGTGGAATGTGCCAGGACAAACCCCCCAAAACTTATGGCTACTTATTTGTTGTTGGTATCCTTCGTTTAATTTTCATTTTTATCAGAGCAAATTTGATTGCAATGTTGTGTTTGTTCTAGGTGTACAGAATCTGTTTCATTGATACATATATCTTTTACTGTTTGGATCCTGTTCCATATAGGTAATGACAGAATGTTGTGTAGACCTCTCTTGGTATTCGGTATGTTTTTGGTGATTCTATATTTTATAAGTATTAGCATATGTCTGTTAAAACCCAATATCCTCCGTTATACATTCGTCACACCTTTCCGCTTGGTTAACCACAAGTTTGTGTTCTGAATACGTGAGTGCCCTTCTCTGTGGAAATAAGTTCATTAATATCAATTTTTAGATAACACCTATACGTGATACCATAGGATATGTGTCTCTCGCTTTCTGACTTACTTCAAGATGTGTGATTATCTCTAGCCTCATCTATGGTGCTGCAAACAGCATTGTTTCATTCTTTTCTCTGTCTAATATTGCGTTGTGTACATGGACCTCTTTTTCGTCCATTCATCTGATGATGGACATTTTTGTTGCTTCCATGTCTTGGCTATTGTAAATACTGGTGCACTACACGATTTTCCATCCTGTGTCTTTTTGATTCTGGCCTTCACAGGTTACAGGCCCAAGAGTGGGCCTTCTGGATCATATGGTAACTCAATTTTTACCTTCAAACGCACTGCCATTCTCTTCCTGTTATTGGCTGTTACCAGTTCACATCCCACTTAGACCTAGAGGTTCTGCTATCCTCCACAACTTCTTCAACATCTACTGTTTGTAGACTTTTTGCTGATGGTCATTCTGACCGGTGTGAGGTGATACCTTTGGGTAGGTTGGCTTTGCATGTGTCTCATAATTCCTGATGTCGAGCTTTTATCAACATCCTTCAAATTGCCTTGTTGAAAAATTTGCTGTGTTTGAATTTTTTGGCCATTCCGTACCCCAGGACATTTTTTGAGGGCATGTCTCGTTTACACCCCTGCAGTCCTTGTCAATATTAGTGACCAGTAGCAGTGGATTTAAAGCTGCTGTTTGAGGAAACGGCCTTAGGGTGGCAGCATTTCTGCGTTACCAACTCTGCTTGCTAGGGAAACAGAACCTTCCTGCAAGTTGTGCTTTTAGGTTGCAGATTAGAGTGGAATGTGCCAGGACAAGCCCCCATAAGTTTTAGCCTCCTTAATTCTTGTTTATGTCTTTAATTTTTAGTTTTGATCAGAGCAAATTGGATTTTAAAATGTCGTTTGTTCTAGGTGTGCAGAATCTTGTTCATTTACACCTACACATATATATATCTTGATCTTTGTGTCCTTTTCCATGTAGGTTATTACAGAGTCTTGAGTAGACCACTCTTGGTATTCCATAGGTCTTGGGTGATGATATATTTTATATGTATTAGTATATGTTTGTTAACCCCAATATCCGAATTTATGCATTCGTCACACCTTTTCACTGGCTTAACCATAAGTTTGCCTTCTCAATCTGAGACTGTCTTTCTCTATGGAAATATGTTCATTTTTGTGAATTTTCAGATAACATAAGTGATATCATGGGACATTTGTCTTTCGCATTTTGACTTACTTCACGTTGTGTGATTATCTGTAGGCTCGTCTGTGGTGCTGCAAATGGCACTGTTTTATTTTTTTCGTGGCTAACATTCCATTCTGTACATATACCACTTCGTCTTTGTCCATTTATCGGTTTATGGACCTGTTTTCTTCCGTCCATGTCTTGGCTATTTAAATATTGCTGCAGTGCACAGTTGCCTGCCTCTGTCTTTCCGATTCTGGTGGTCTTAGGTTATAGGCCCAGAAGGTGCCCTGCCGGATCATATGGTAGCTCGATTTTTACCTTTTAAAGCAGCTCCATTCAGTTTTCATTAGTGCTCTTACCACTTTCCATCCCACCAGCAGCTAGAAGGTACACAGTTCTCTAAAACCCCTTCAGCATTTATAGTTTGTAGACTTTTTGCTGATGGTCATTTGACTGGTGTGCGGTGAAACCTTTTAGGAGGTGGGATTTGCATGCGTCTAATAATTCCTTATACTGAGCTTTACGCATGTCTTTTTTTTCCTTTTTTCCTTTTTTTTAAAAGAGTGAGTTCAACTTCCCTCTTCATATTGACTTCTTGAAAAATTTGTCATGTGTTGAATTTTCTTGGCTATTCCCTACCCCAGGGCATTTTTTGAGGGCAGGTGTCATTTACAGCCCTGCAGTCCTTGTGAATGTTAAGTGACCACTAGCACCGTGTTGAAAGCTGCTGCTGTGGGAAACAGCCACAAAGCGGCAGCTTTATTACGTTCTCAACTCTTGTTACTAGGGCAACAGAGTCTTTCTGGACGTCGTGTTTCTCGGTTGTAAATTAGAGTAGAATGTGCTCAGACAAACCCCCAGAAGTTGATTTCTCCTTACTTATGTTGCTTTTTTACATTAAATTTATATGTCTGACTGGAGTAATTTTGATTAGAGTCTTGTGATTGTCTGGCAGTACAGAATCTGGTCAATTATTCATACATACATCTGTTCATCTTCAGATCCTGTTACCATGTATGTTATTATAGAGTGTTGAGTAGACCTCCCTTGGTATTAGGTAGGTGTTTGGTCATTATATACTTTATAGATATTGGAGATTATATAATTCATATAGTTTATATGTTTATAGACATTTAACATACGTTAATATATGTATGTTAACATACATTAGTATATGTATGTTACCCCATAATCCTAATTTATCGATCCTCCCACCTTTCATTTTGGTTAACCATTAGTTTGTTTATAAGTCTGTGAGTGTCTTTCTCTGTGGAAATATGTTCTTTGGTAGCAATCTTAGGATAACATCTATAAATGATATCATGGGATATTTGGGATTGCCTTTTCACTTACTTGACGTAATATGATTATTTCTAGGCTCATCTGTAGTCATGAAAATGGCATTGTTCATTTTGTTCCGAGGCTAATATTCAACTCGGTACATATTCTACTTCTTCTTTGTCCATTTGTCTGTTGATGGACATCTTGTTTGCTTGCATGTCTAGGCTATTGTAAATATTGCTGCAGTGCATGTTTGCCTGTCTGTGTCTTTCCGATTCTGGTCTTCTTAAGGTGTAGGCCCATTAGGGGATCGGCCGCATCATATGGTAGCTCAATTTTTACCTTTTAAATGCAGCTCCATTCTGTTCTCATAATTAGCTGTTACCAGTTTACTTCCAACCAACAGCATAGCGGGTATGCATTTCTCCACAAACCCGTCAGCATTCATAGTTTGTAGACTTTTTACTGATGGCCTTTTGAATATTGGGTGGCGACATCTTTTTGTAGTTTGGATTTGCATCCAACCAATAATGCCTGATATTGAGCTTTTATCCATGTTCCTCTTTTTTTTGTAAATAAAAGAGTGAGTAAAACTTACCTCTTCAAATTGTTTTCTTGAAAAATTCTCTGTGTTGTGAACTTTTTTGGCCATTACCTACCCAGGACATTTTTTGAGGACACGTGTCATTGACAGCCCTACAATTCCTGTGAATCTTAAGTGACCGTTAGCCCTGTGTTTAAAGCTGCTGTTGTGGGAAACGACCACCAGGCGGCAGCATTTCTCCATTCCCAAATCTGGTTACTAGGACAGAAGAGCCTTCCTGAAAGTGGTTTTCCTAGGTTGTAAATTAGAATGGAATGTGCCAGAGATAACCCCAATAAGTTTATGTCTCATTAATTGTTGTTCGTGGTTTTAATTTTTTACATTGGAGTAATGATTAGAATAGTGTTTGTGCCAGGTGTGCACAATCAGGTTCAATTGAACATTATATATATCTATTCATGGGCAGATCCTCCTCCCATGTAAATTACTATTATTTTTTTAATAAATTTATTTTACTTAATTATTTATTTTTGGCTGAGTTGGATCTTCGCTGCTGCATATGGGCTTTCTCTAGTTGCGGTGAGCGGGGGCTACTCTCCATTGCACTGCACAGGCTTCTCCCTGCAGTGGCTTCTCTTGTTGCAGAGCACGGTCTCTAGGCATGCGGGCTTCAGTAGTTGTGGCACGTGGGCTCAGTAGCTGTGGCTCCTGGGCTCTAGAGCGCAGGCTCAGTAGTTGTGGTGCACGGGCTTATTTGCTCTGCAGCATGTGGGATCTTCCTGGACCAGGGATCGAACCCGTGTCCCCTGCACTGGCAGGCGGATTCTTAACCACGGCGCCACCAGGGAAGCCCCTGTATGAATTATTACAGCGCGTTCAGTAGACCTTCCTTGGTATATGGTTGGTCTTTTTGATATATGTATTTAATATGTATTTGTATACGTATGGTAACCCTAATCTTCATTTATCCATTCCTCCCAGCTTTCGTTTTACAAAACCATAGTTTGTTTTCCAAGTCTGTGAGTGTCTTTCTCTGTGGAAATATGTTCATTTGTGTCAGTTGTTAGGTAACACCTAGAAGTGATATCACAGGATATTTGTCATCTGCTTTCCGACTTACCTCATGTTCTGAGATTATCTCTAGGCTCATCTATGGTGCTGCAAAGAGCAGTGTTTCATTCTTTTCCATGCCGAATATTCCATTGTGTACATGGACCACTTCTTTGTGCATTCATCTGTTGATGGACATTTTGGTTTCTTCCAACTCTTGGCTATGCAAAATATTGATGCAGTGCAGGCTTGCCAGCCTGTGTCTTTTGGATTCTGGTCTTCTCAGGGGATAGGCCCAGCAGCGGGCCTACTAGATCATATGGTAGTCTAATTTTTACCTTTAAACGCACCTCCATTCTGTTCTCACTACTGGCTGTTACCACTTGACATCTCACCAGCAACGAGAGGGTACACAGTCCTCTAAAACCCCTTCAGCATTTATTGTTTGTAGACTTTTTACTGATGGCATTTGGAGTGTTGGGTGGTGATACCTTTGTGTAGTTTAGATTTGCATGCATCTAATACTTCCCGATATTGAGCTTTTAATCCACGTCCGTTTTCTTTTTTTTGTTTTTTTAAAGTTGAACAGAAAAACTTACCTCTTCAAATTGTTTCCTTGAAAAATTTGCCGTGTTCTGAATTCCTGTGGCCATTACCTACACCTGGATATTTTGTGAGGGCAGGTGTCATTTACAACTCTGTAGTAATTGTGAATATTAAGTAACCATTAGCACTGGGTTTAAAGCTGCTGTTACAGGAACGGCCACAAGGCGGCAGCATGTCTATATTCCCAACTCTGGTTACTAGGGCAACAGAGCCTTCCTGGAAGTCCTGTTTGTAGGTTGTAAATTAGAGTGGAATGTGCCAGGACAAACCCCCCAAAACTTATGGCTACTTATTTGTTGTTGGTATCCTTCGTTTAATTTTCATTTTTATCAGAGCAAATTTGATTGCAATGTTGTGTTTGTTCTAGGTGTACAGAATCTGTTTCATTGATACATATATCTTTTACTGTTTGGATCCTGTTCCATATAGGTAATGACAGAATGTTGTGTAGACCTCTCTTGGTATTCGGTATGTTTTTGGTGATTCTATATTTTATAAGTATTAGCATATGTCTGTTAAAACCCAATATCCTCCGTTATACATTCGTCACACCTTTCCGCTTGGTTAACCACAAGTTTGTGTTCTGAATACGTGAGTGCCCTTCTCTGTGGAAATAAGTTCATTAATATCAATTTTTAGATAACACCTATACGTGATACCATAGGATATGTGTCTCTCGCTTTCTGACTTACTTCAAGATGTGTGATTATCTCTAGCCTCATCTATGGTGCTGCAAACAGCATTGTTTCATTCTTTTCTCTGTCTAATATTGCGTTGTGTACATGGACCTCTTTTTCGTCCATTCATCTGATGATGGACATTTTTGTTGCTTCCATGTCTTGGCTATTGTAAATACTGGTGCACTACACGATTTTCCATCCTGTGTCTTTTTGATTCTGGCCTTCACAGGTTACAGGCCCAAGAGTGGGCCTTCTGGATCATATGGTAACTCAATTTTTACCTTCAAACGCACTGCCATTCTCTTCCTGTTATTGGCTGTTACCAGTTCACATCCCACTTAGACCTAGAGGTTCTGCTATTCTCCACAACTTCTTCAACATCTACTGTTTGTAGACTTTTTGCTGATGGTCATTCTGACCGGTGTGAGGTGATACCTTTGGGTAGGTTGGCTTTGCATGTGTCTCATAATTCCTGATGTCGAGCTTTTATCAACATCCTTCAAATTGCCTTGTTGAAAAATTTGCTGTGTTTGAATTTTTTGGCCATTCCGTACCCCAGGACATTTTTTGAGGGCATGTCTCGTTTACACCCCTGCAGTCCTTGTCAATATTAGTGACCATTAGCAGTGGATTTAAAGCTGCTGTTTGAGGAAACGGCCTTAGGGTGGCAGCATTTCTGCGTTACCAACTCTGCTTGCTAGGGAAACAGAACCTTCCTGCAAGTTGTGCTTTTAGGTTGCAGATTAGAGTGGAATGTGCCAGGACAAGCCCCCATAAGTTTTAGCCTCCTTAATTCTTGTTTATGTCTTTAATTTTTAGTTTTGATCAGAGCAAATTGGATTTTAAAATGTCGTTTGTTCTAGGTGTGCAGAATCTTGTTCATTTACACCTACACATATATATATCTTGATCTTTGTGTCCTTTTCCATGTAGGTTATTACAGAGTCTTGAGTAGACCACTCTTGGTATTCCATAGGTCTTGGGTGATGATATATTTTATATGTATTAGTATATGTTTGTTAACCCCAATATCCGAATTTATGCATTCGTCACACCTTTTCACTGGCTTAACCATAAGTTTGCCTTCTCAATCTGAGACTGTCTTTCTCTATGGAAATATGTTCATTTTTGTGAATTTTCAGATAACATAAGTGATATCATGGGACATTTGTCTTTCGCATTTTGACTTACTTCACGTTGTGTGATTATCTGTAGGCTCGTCTGTGGTGCTGCAAATGGCACTGTTTTATTTTTTTCGTGGCTAACATTCCATTCTGTACATATACCACTTCGTCTTTGTCCATTTATCGGTTTATGGACCTGTTTTCTTGCGTCCATGTCTTGGCTATTTAAATATTGCTGCAGTGCACAGTTGCCTGCCTCTGTCTTTCCGATTCTGGTGGTCTTAGGTTATAGGCCCAGAAGGTGCCCTGCCGGATCATATGGTAGCTCGATTTTTACCTTTTAAAGCAGCTCCATTCAGTTTTCATTAGTGCTCTTACCACTTTCCATCCCACCAGCAGCTAGAAGGTACACAGTTCTCTAAAACCCCTTCAGCATTTATAGTTTGTAGACTTTTTGCTGATGGTCATTTGACTGGTGTGCGGTGAAACCTTTTAGGAGGTGGGATTTGCATGCGTCTAATAATTCCTTATACTGAGCTTTACGCATGTCTTTTTTTTCCTTTTTTCCTTTTTTTTAAAAGAGTGAGTTCAACTTCCCTCTTCATATTGACTTCTTGAAAAATTTGTCATGTGTTGAATTTTCTTGGCTATTCCCTACCCCAGGGCATTTTTTGAGGGCAGGTGTCATTTACAGCCCTGCAGTCCTTGTGAATGTTAAGTGACCACTAGCACCGTGTTGAAAGCTGCTGCTGTGGGAAACAGCCACAAAGCGGCAGCTTTATTACGTTCTCAACTCTTGTTACTAGGGCAACAGAGTCTTCCTGGACGTCGTGTTTCTCGGTTGTAAATTAGAGTAGAATGTGCTCAGACAAACCCCCAGAAGTTGATTTCTCCTTACTTATGTTGCTTTTTTACATTAAATTTATATGTCTGACTGGAGTAATTTTGATTAGAGTCTTGTGATTGTCTGGCAGTACAGAATCTGGTCAATTATTCATACATATATCTGTTCATCTTCAGATCCTGTTACCATGTATGTTATTATAGAGTGTTGAGTAGACCTCCCTTGGTATTAGGTAGGTGTTTGGTCATTATATACTTTATAGATATTGGAGATTATATAATTCATATAGTTTATATGTTTATAGACATTTAACATACGTTAATATATGTATGTTAACATACATTAGTATATGTATGTTACCCCATAATCCTAATTTATCGATCCTCCCACCTTTCATTTTGGTTAACCATTAGTTTGTTTATAAGTCTGTGAGTGTCTTTCTCTGTGGAAATATGTTCTTTGGTAGCAATCTTAGGATAACATCTATAAATGATATCATGGGATATTTGGGATTGCCTTTTCACTTACTTGACGTAATATGATTATTTCTAGGCTCATCTGTAGTCATGAAAATGGCATTGTTCATTTTGTTCCGAGGCTAATATTCAACTCGGTACATATTCTACTTCTTCTTTGTCCATTTGTCTGTTGATGGACATCTTGTTTGCTTGCATGTCTAGGCTATTGTAAATATTGCTGCAGTGCATGTTTGCCTGTCTGTGTCTTTCCGATTCTGGTCTTCTTAAGGTGTAGGCCCATTAGGGGATCGGCCGCATCATATGGTAGCTCAATTTTTACCTTTTAAATGCAGCTCCATTCTGTTCTCATAATTAGCTGTTACCAGTTTACTTCCAACCAACAGCATAGCGGGTATGCATTTCTCCACAAACCCGTCAGCATTCATAGTTTGTAGACTTTTTACTGATGGCCTTTTGAATATTGGGTGGCGACATCTTTTTGTAGTTTGGATTTGCATCCAACCAATAATGCCTGATATTGAGCTTTTATCCATGTTCCTCTTTTTTTTTGTAAATAAAAGAGTGAGTAAAACTTACCTCTTCAAATTGTTTTCTTGAAAAATTCTCTGTGTTGTGAACTTTTTTGGCCATTACCTACCCAGGACATTTTTTGAGGACACGTGTCATTGACAGCCCTACAATTCCTGTGAATCTTAAGTGACCGTTAGCCCTGTGTTTAAAGCTGCTGTTGTGGGAAACGACCACCAGGCGGCAGCATTTCTCCATTCCCAAATCTGGTTACTAGGACAGAAGAGCCTTCCTGAAAGTGGTTTTCCTAGGTTGTAAATTAGAATGGAATGTGCCAGAGATAACCCCAATAAGTTTATGTCTCATTAATTGTTGTTCGTGGTTTTAATTTTTTACATTGGAGTAATGATTAGAATAGTGTTTGTGCCAGGTGTGCACAATCAGGTTCAATTGAACATTATATATATCTATTCATGGGCAGATCCTCCTCCCATGTAAATTACTATTATTTTTTTAATAAATTTATTTTACTTAATTATTTATTTTTGGCTGAGTTGGATCTTCGCTGCTGCATATGGGCTTTCTCTAGTTGTGGTGAGCGGGGGCTACTCTCCATTGCACTGCACAGGCTTCTCCCTGCAGTGGCTTCTCTTGTTGCAGAGCACGGTCTCTAGGCATGCGGGCTTCAGTAGTTGTGGCACGTGGGCTCAGTAGCTGTGGCTCCTGGGCTCTAGAGCGCAGGCTCAGTAGTTGTGGTGCACGGGCTTATTTGCTCTGCAGCATGTGGGATCTTCCTGGACCAGGGATCGAACCCGTGTCCCCTGCACTGGCAGGCGGATTCTTAACCACGGCGCCACCAGGGAAGCCCCTGTATGAATTATTACAGCGCGTTCAGTAGACCTTCCTTGGTATATGGTTGGTCTTTTTGATATATGTATTTAATATGTATTTGTATACGTATGGTAACCCTAATCTTCATTTATCCATTCCTCCCAGCTTTCGTTTTACAAAACCATAGTTTGTTTTCCAAGTCTGTGAGTGTCTTTCTCTGTGGAAATATGTTCATTTGTGTCAGTTGTTAGGTAACACCTAGAAGTGATATCACAGGATATTTGTCATCTGCTTTCCGACTTACCTCATGTTCTGAGATTATCTCTAGGCTCATCTATGGTGCTGCAAAGAGCAGTGTTTCATTCTTTTCCATGCCGAATATTCCATTGTGTACATGGACCACTTCTTCTTTGTGCATTCATCTGTTGATGGACATTTTGGTTTCTTCCAACTCTTGGCTATGCAAAATATTGATGCAGTGCAGGCTTGCCAGCCTGTGTCTTTTGGATTCTGGTCTTCTCAGGGGATAGGCCCAGCAGCGGGCCTACTAGATCATATGGTAGTCTAATTTTTACCTTTAAACGCACCTCCATTCTGTTCTCACTACTGGCTGTTACCACTTGACATCTCACCAGCAACGAGAGGGTACACAGTCCTCTAAAACCCCTTCAGCATTTATTGTTTGTAGACTTTTTACTGATGGCATTTGGAGTGTTGGGTGGTGATACCTTTGTGTAGTTTAGATTTGCATGCATCTAATACTTCCCGATATTGAGCTTTTAATCCACGTCCGTTTTCTTTTTTTTGTTTTTTTAAAGTTGAACAGAAAAACTTACCTCTTCAAATTGTTTCCTTGAAAAATTTGCCGTGTTCTGAATTCCTGTGGCCATTACCTACACCTGGATATTTTGTGAGGGCAGGTGTCATTTACAACTCTGTAGTAATTGTGAATATTAAGTAACCATTAGCACTGGGTTTAAAGCTGCTGTTACAGGAACGGCCACAAGGCGGCAGCATGTCTATATTCCCAACTCTGGTTACTAGGGCAACAGAGCCTTCCTGGAAGTCCTGTTTGTAGGTTGTAAATTAGAGTGGAATGTGCCAGGACAAACCCCCCAAAACTTATGGCTACTTATTTGTTGTTGGTATCCTTCGTTTAATTTTCATTTTTATCAGAGCAAATTTGATTGCAATGTTGTGTTTGTTCTAGGTGTACAGAATCTGTTTCATTGATACATATATCTTTTACTGTTTGGATCCTGTTCCATATAGGTAATGACAGAATGTTGTGTAGACCTCTCTTGGTATTCGGTATGTTTTTGGTGATTCTATATTTTATAAGTATTAGCATATGTCTGTTAAAACCCAATATCCTCCGTTATACATTCGTCACACCTTTCCGCTTGGTTAACCACAAGTTTGTGTTCTGAATACGTGAGTGCCCTTCTCTGTGGAAATAAGTTCATTAATATCAATTTTTAGATAACACCTATACGTGATACCATAGGATATGTGTCTCTCGCTTTCTGACTTACTTCAAGATGTGTGATTATCTCTAGCCTCATCTATGGTGCTGCAAACAGCATTGTTTCATTCTTTTCTCTGTCTAATATTGCGTTGTGTACATGGACCTCTTTTTCGTCCATTCATCTGATGATGGACATTTTTGTTGCTTCCATGTCTTGGCTATTGTAAATACTGGTGCACTACACGATTTTCCATCCTGTGTCTTTTTGATTCTGGCCTTCACAGGTTACAGGCCCAAGAGTGGGCCTTCTGGATCATATGGTAACTCAATTTTTACCTTCAAACGCACTGCCATTCTCTTCCTGTTATTGGCTGTTACCAGTTCACATCCCACTTAGACCTAGAGGTTCTGCTATTCTCCACAACTTCTTCAACATCTACTGTTTGTAGACTTTTTGCTGATGGTCATTCTGACCGGTGTGAGGTGATACCTTTGGGTAGGTTGGCTTTGCATGTGTCTCATAATTCCTGATGTCGAGCTTTTATCAACATCCTTCAAATTGCCTTGTTGAAAAATTTGCTGTGTTTGAATTTTTTGGCCATTCCGTACCCCAGGACATTTTTTGAGGGCATGTCTCGTTTACACCCCTGCAGTCCTTGTCAATATTAGTGACCATTAGCAGTGGATTTAAAGCTGCTGTTTGAGGAAACGGCCTTAGGGTGGCAGCATTTCTGCGTTACCAACTCTGCTTGCTAGGGAAACAGAACCTTCCTGCAAGTTGTGCTTTTAGGTTGCAGATTAGAGTGGAATGTGCCAGGACAAGCCCCCATAAGTTTTAGCCTCCTTAATTCTTGTTTATGTCTTTAATTTTTAGTTTTGATCAGAGCAAATTGGATTTTAAAATGTCGTTTGTTCTAGGTGTGCAGAATCTTGTTCATTTACACCTACACATATATATATCTTGATCTTTGTGTCCTTTTCCATGTAGGTTATTACAGAGTCTTGAGTAGACCACTCTTGGTATTCCATAGGTCTTGGGTGATGATATATTTTATATGTATTAGTATATGTTTGTTAACCCCAATATCCGAATTTATGCATTCGTCACACCTTTTCACTGGCTTAACCATAAGTTTGCCTTCTCAATCTGAGACTGTCTTTCTCTATGGAAATATGTTCATTTTTGTGAATTTTCAGATAACATAAGTGATATCATGGGACATTTGTCTTTCGCATTTTGACTTACTTCACGTTGTGTGATTATCTGTAGGCTCGTCTGTGGTGCTGCAAATGGCACTGTTTTATTTTTTTCGTGGCTAACATTCCATTCTGTACATATACCACTTCGTCTTTGTCCATTTATCGGTTTATGGACCTGTTTTCTTGCGTCCATGTCTTGGCTATTTAAATATTGCTGCAGTGCACAGTTGCCTGCCTCTGTCTTTCCGATTCTGGTGGTCTTAGGTTATAGGCCCAGAAGGTGCCCTGCCGGATCATATGGTAGCTCGATTTTTACCTTTTAAAGCAGCTCCATTCAGTTTTCATTAGTGCTCTTACCACTTTCCATCCCACCAGCAGCTAGAAGGTACACAGTTCTCTAAAACCCCTTCAGCATTTATAGTTTGTAGACTTTTTGCTGATGGTCATTTGACTGGTGTGCGGTGAAACCTTTTAGGAGGTGGGATTTGCATGCGTCTAATAATTCCTTATACTGAGCTTTACGCATGTCTTTTTTTTCCTTTTTTCCTTTTTTTTAAAAGAGTGAGTTCAACTTCCCTCTTCATATTGACTTCTTGAAAAATTTGTCATGTGTTGAATTTTCTTGGCTATTCCCTACCCCAGGGCATTTTTTGAGGGCAGGTGTCATTTACAGCCCTGCAGTCCTTGTGAATGTTAAGTGACCACTAGCACCGTGTTGAAAGCTGCTGCTGTGGGAAACAGCCACAAAGCGGCAGCTTTATTACGTTCTCAACTCTTGTTACTAGGGCAACAGAGTCTTCCTGGACGTCGTGTTTCTCGGTTGTAAATTAGAGTAGAATGTGCTCAGACAAACCCCCAGAAGTTGATTTCTCCTTACTTATGTTGCTTTTTTACATTAAATTTATATGTCTGACTGGAGTAATTTTGATTAGAGTCTTGTGATTGTCTGGCAGTACAGAATCTGGTCAATTATTCATACATATATCTGTTCATCTTCAGATCCTGTTACCATGTATGTTATTATAGAGTGTTGAGTAGACCTCCCTTGGTATTAGGTAGGTGTTTGGTCATTATATACTTTATAGATATTGGAGATTATATAATTCATATAGTTTATATGTTTATAGACATTTAACATACGTTAATATATGTATGTTAACATACATTAGTATATGTATGTTACCCCATAATCCTAATTTATCGATCCTCCCACCTTTCATTTTGGTTAACCATTAGTTTGTTTATAAGTCTGTGAGTGTCTTTCTCTGTGGAAATATGTTCTTTGGTAGCAATCTTAGGATAACATCTATAAATGATATCATGGGATATTTGGGATTGCCTTTTCACTTACTTGACGTAATATGATTATTTCTAGGCTCATCTGTAGTCATGAAAATGGCATTGTTCATTTTGTTCCGAGGCTAATATTCAACTCGGTACATATTCTACTTCTTCTTTGTCCATTTGTCTGTTGATGGACATCTTGTTTGCTTGCATGTCTAGGCTATTGTAAATATTGCTGCAGTGCATGTTTGCCTGTCTGTGTCTTTCCGATTCTGGTCTTCTTAAGGTGTAGGCCCATTAGGGGATCGGCCGCATCATATGGTAGCTCAATTTTTACCTTTTAAATGCAGCTCCATTCTGTTCTCATAATTAGCTGTTACCAGTTTACTTCCAACCAACAGCATAGCGGGTATGCATTTCTCCACAAACCCGTCAGCATTCATAGTTTGTAGACTTTTTACTGATGGCCTTTTGAATATTGGGTGGCGACATCTTTTTGTAGTTTGGATTTGCATCCAACCAATAATGCCTGATATTGAGCTTTTATCCATGTTCCTCTTTTTTTTGTAAATAAAAGAGTGAGTAAAACTTACCTCTTCAAATTGTTTTCTTGAAAAATTCTCTGTGTTGTGAACTTTTTTGGCCATTACCTACCCAGGACATTTTTTGAGGACACGTGTCATTGACAGCCCTACAATTCCTGTGAATCTTAAGTGACCGTTAGCCCTGTGTTTAAAGCTGCTGTTGTGGGAAATGACCACCAGGCGGCAGCATTTCTCCATTCCCAAATCTGGTTACTAGGACAGAAGAGCCTTCCTGAAAGTGGTTTTCCTAGGTTGTAAATTAGAATGGAATGTGCCAGAGATAACCCCAATAAGTTTATGTCTCATTAATTGTTGTTTGTGGTTTTAATTTTTTACATTGGAGTAATGATTAGAATAGTGTTTGTTCCAGGTGTGCACAATCAGGTTCAATTGAACATTATATATATCTATTCATGGGCAGATCCTCCTCCCATGTAAATTACTATTATTTTTTTAATAAATTTATTTTACTTAATTATTTATTTTTGGCTGAGTTGGATCTTCGCTGCTGCATATGGGCTTTCTCTAGTTGCGGTGAGCGGGGGCTACTCTCCATTGCACTGCACAGGCTTCTCCCTGCAGTGGCTTCTCTTGTTGCAGAGCACGGTCTCTAGGCATGCGGGCTTCAGTAGTTGTGGCACGTGGGCTCAGTAGCTGTGGCTCCTGGGCTCTAGAGCGCAGGCTCAGTAGTTGTGGTGCACGGGCTTATTTGCTCTGCAGCATGTGGGATCTTCCTGGACCAGGGATCGAACCCGTGTCCCCTGCACTGGCAGGCGGATTCTTAACCACGGCGCCACCAGGGAAGCCCCCGTATGAATTATTACAGCGCGTTCAGTAGACCTTCCTTGGTATATGGTTGGTCTTTTTGATATATGTATTTAATATGTATTTGTATACGTATGGTAACCCTAATCTTCATTTATCCATTCCTCCCAGCTTTCGTTTTACAAAACCATAGTTTGTTTTCCAAGTCTGTGAGTGTCTTTCTCTGTGGAAATATGTTCATTTGTGTCAGTTGTTAGGTAACACCTAGAAGTGATATCACAGGATATTTGTCATCTGCTTTCCGACTTACCTCATGTTCTGAGATTATCTCTAGGCTCATCTATGGTGCTGCAAAGAGCAGTGTTTCATTCTTTTCCATGCCGAATATTCCACTGTGTACATGGACCACTTCTTCTTTGTGCATTCATCTGTTGATGGACATTTTGGTTTCTTCCAACTCTTGGCTATGCAAAATATTGATGCAGTGCAGGCTTGCCAGCCTGTGTCTTTTGGATTCTGGTCTTCTCAGGGGATAGGCCCAGCAGCGGGCCTACTAGATCATATGGTAGTCTAATTTTTACCTTTAAACGCACCTCCATTCTGTTCTCACTACTGGCTGTTACCACTTGACATCTCACCAGCAACGAGAGGGTACACAGTCCTCTAAAACCCCTTCAGCATTTATTGTTTGTAGACTTTTTACTGATGGCATTTGGAGTGTTGGGTGGTGATACCTTTGTGTAGTTTAGATTTGCATGCATCTAATACTTCCCGATATTGAGCTTTTAATCCACGTCCGTTTTCTTTTTTTTTTTTTTAAGTTGAACAGAAAAACTTACCTCTTCAAATTGTTTCCTTGAAAAATTTGCCGTGTTCTGAATTCCTGTGGCCATTACCTACACCTGGATATTTTGTGAGGGCAGGTGTCATTTACAACTCTGTAGTAATTGTGAATATTAAGTAACCATTAGCACTGGGTTTAAAGCTGCTGTTACAGGAACGGCCACAAGGCGGCAGCATGTCTATATTCCCAACTCTGGTTACTAGGGCAACAGAGCCTTCCTGGAAGTCCTGTTTGTAGGTTGTAAATTAGAGTGGAATGTGCCAGGACAACCCCCGCAAAACTTATGGCTACTTATTTGTTGTTGGTATCCTTCGTTTAATTTTCATTTTTATCAGAGCAAATTTGATTGCAATGTTGTGTTTGTTCTAGGTGTACAGAATCTGTTTCATTGATACATATATCTTTTACTGTTTGGATCCTGTTCCATATAGGTAATGACAGAATGTTGTGTAGACCTCTCTTGGTATTCGGTATGTTTTTGGTGATTCTATATTTTATAAGTATTAGCATATGTCTGTTAAAACCCAATATCCTCCGTTATACATTCGTCACACCTTTCCGCTTGGTTAACCACAAGTTTGTGTTCTGAATACGTGAGTGCCCTTCTCTGTGGAAATAAGTTCATTAATATCAATTTTTAGATAACACCTATACGTGATACCATAGGATATGTGTCTCTCGCTTTCTGACTTACTTCAAGATGTGTGATTATCTCTAGCCTCATCTATGGTGCTGCAAACAGCATTGTTTCATTCTTTTCTCTGTCTAATATTGCGTTGTGTACATGGACCTCTTTTTCGTCCATTCATCTGATGATGGACATTTTTGTTGCTTCCATGTCTTGGCTATTGTAAATACTGGTGCACTACACGATTTTCCATCCTGTGTCTTTTTGATTCTGGCCTTCACAGGTTACAGGCCCAAGAGTGGGCCTTCTGGATCATATGGTAACTCAATTTTTACCTTCAAACGCACTGCCATTCTCTTCCTGTTATTGGCTGTTACCAGTTCACATCCCACTTAGACCTAGAGGTTCTGCTATTCTCCACAACTTCTTCAACATCTACTGTTTGTAGACTTTTTGCTGATGGTCATTCTGACCGGTGTGAGGTGATACCTTTGGGTAGGTTGGCTTTGCATGTGTCTCATAATTCCTGATGTCGAGCTTTTATCAACATCCTTCAAATTGCCTTGTTGAAAAATTTGCTGTGTTTGAATTTTTTGGCCATTCCGTACCCCAGGACATTTTTTGAGGGCATGTCTCGTTTACACCCCTGCAGTCCTTGTCAATATTAGTGACCATTAGCAGTGGATTTAAAGCTGCTGTTTGAGGAAACGGCCTTAGGGTGGCAGCATTTCTGCGTTACCAACTCTGCTTGCTAGGGAAACAGAACCTTCCTGCCAGTTGTGCTTTTAGGTTGCAGATTAGAGTGGAATGTGCCAGGACAAGCCCCCATAAGTTTTAGCCTCCTTAATTCTTGTTTATGTCTTTAATTTTTAGTTTTGATCAGAGCAAATTGGATTTTAAAATGTCGTTTGTTCTAGGTGTGCAGAATCTTGTTCATTTACACCTACACATATATATATCTTGATCTTTGTGTCCTTTTCCATGTAGGTTATTACAGAGTCTTGAGTAGACCACTCTTGGTATTCCATAGGTCTTGGGTGATGATATATTTTATATGTATTAGTATATGTTTGTTAACCCCAATATCCGAATTTATGCATTCGTCACACCTTTTCACTGGCTTAACCATAAGTTTGCCTTCTCAATCTGAGACTGTCTTTCTCTATGGAAATATGTTCATTTTTGTGAATTTTCAGATAACATAAGTGATATCATGGGACATTTGTCTTTCGCATTTTGACTTACTTCACGTTGTGTGATTATCTGTAGGCTCGTCTGTGGTGCTGCAAATGGCACTGTTTTATTTTTTTCGTGGCTAACATTCCATTCTGTACATATACCACTTCGTCTTTGTCCATTTATCGGTTTATGGACCTGTTTTCTTGCGTCCATGTCTTGGCTATTTAAATATTGCTGCAGTGCACAGTTGCCTGCCTCTGTCTTTCCGATTCTGGTGGTCTTAGGTTATAGGCCCAGAAGGTGCCCTGCCGGATCATATGGTAGCTCGATTTTTACCTTTTAAAGCAGCTCCATTCAGTTTTCATTAGTGCTCTTACCACTTTCCATCCCACCAGCAGCTAGAAGGTACACAGTTCTCTAAAACCCCTTCAGCATTTATAGTTTGTAGACTTTTTGCTGATGGTCATTTGACTGGTGTGCGGTGAAACCTTTTAGGAGGTGGGATTTGCATGCGTCTAATAATTCCTTATACTGAGCTTTACGCATGTCTTTTTTTTCCTTTTTTCCTTTTTTTTAAAAGAGTGAGTTCAACTTCCCTCTTCATATTGACTTCTTGAAAAATTTGTCATGTGTTGAATTTTCTTGGCTATTCCCTACCCCAGGGCATTTTTTGAGGGCAGGTGTCATTTACAGCCCTGCAGTCCTTGTGAATGTTAAGTGACCACTAGCACCGTGTTGAAAGCTGCTGCTGTGGGAAACAGCCACAAAGCGGCAGCTTTATTACGTTCTCAACTCTTGTTACTAGGGCAACAGAGTCTTCCTGGACGTCGTGTTTCTCGGTTGTAAATTAGAGTAGAATGTGCTCAGACAAACCCCCAGAAGTTGATTTCTCCTTACTTATGTTGCTTTTTTACATTAAATTTATATGTCTGACTAGAGTAATTTTGATTAGAGTCTTGTGATTGTCTGGCAGTACAGAATCTGGTCAATTATTCATACATATATCTGTTCATCTTCAGATCCTGTTACCATGTATGTTATTATAGAGTGTTGAGTAGACCTCCCTTGGTATTAGGTAGGTGTTTGGTCATTATATACTTTATAGATATTGGAGATTATATAATTCATATAGTTTATATGTTTATAGACATTTAACATACGTTAATATATGTATGTTAACATACATTAGTATATGTATGTTACCCCATAATCCTAATTTATCGATCCTCCCACCTTTCATTTTGGTTAACCATTAGTTTGTTTATAAGTCTGTGAGTGTCTTTCTCTGTGGAAATATGTTCTTTGGTAGCAATCTTAGGATAACATCTATAAATGATATCATGGGATATTTGGGATTGCCTTTTCACTTACTTGACGTAATATGATTATTTCTAGGCTCATCTGTAGTCATGAAAATGGCATTGTTCATTTTGTTCCGAGGCTAATATTCAACTCGGTACATATTCTACTTCTTCTTTGTCCATTTGTCTGTTGATGGACATCTTGTTTGCTTGCATGTCTAGGCTATTGTAAATATTGCTGCAGTGCATGTTTGCCTGTCTGTGTCTTTCCGATTCTGGTCTTCTTAAGGTGTAGGCCCATTAGGGGATCGGCCGCATCATATGGTAGCTCAATTTTTACCTTTTAAATGCAGCTCCATTCTGTTCTCATAATTAGCTGTTACCAGTTTACTTCCAACCAACAGCATAGCGGGTATGCATTTCTCCACAAACCCGTCAGCATTCATAGTTTGTAGACTTTTTACTGATGGCCTTTTGAATATTGGGTGGCGACATCTTTTTGTAGTTTGGATTTGCATCCAACCAATAATGCCTGATATTGAGCTTTTATCCATGTTCCTCTTTTTTTTGTAAATAAAAGAGTGAGTAAAACTTACCTCTTCAAATTGTTTTCTTGAAAAATTCTCTGTGTTGTGAACTTTTTTGGCCATTACCTACCCAGGACATTTTTTGAGGACACGTGTCATTGACAGCCCTACAATTCCTGTGAATCTTAAGTGACCGTTAGCCCTGTGTTTAAAGCTGCTGTTGTGGGAAACGACCACCAGGCGGCAGCATTTCTCCATTCCCAAATCTGGTTACTAGGACAGAAGAGCCTTCCTGAAAGTGGTTTTCCTAGGTTGTAAATTAGAATGGAATGTGCCAGAGATAACCCCAATAAGTTTATGTCTCATTAATTGTTGTTTGTGGTTTTAATTTTTTACATTGGAGTAATGATTAGAATAGTGTTTGTTCCAGGTGTGCACAATCAGGTTCAATTGAACATTATATATATCTATTCATGGGCAGATCCTCCTCCCATGTAAATTACTATTATTTTTTTAATAAATTTATTTTACTTAATTATTTATTTTTGGCTGAGTTGGATCTTCGCTGCTGCATATGGGCTTTCTCTAGTTGCGGTGAGCGGGGGCTACTCTCCATTGCACTGCACAGGCTTCTCCCTGCAGTGGCTTCTCTTGTTGCAGAGCACGGTCTCTAGGCATGCGGGCTTCAGTAGTTGTGGCACGTGGGCTCAGTAGCTGTGGCTCCTGGGCTCTAGAGCGCAGGCTCAGTAGTTGTGGTGCACGGGCTTATTTGCTCTGCAGCATGTGGGATCTTCCTGGACCAGGGATCGAACCCGTGTCCCCTGCACTGGCAGGCGGATTCTTAACCACGGCGCCACCAGGGAAGCCCCTGTATGAATTATTACAGCGCGTTCAGTAGACCTTCCTTGGTATATGGTTGGTCTTTTTGATATATGTATTTAATATGTATTTGTATACGTATGGTAACCCTAATCTTCATTTATCCATTCCTCCCAGCTTTCGTTTTACAAAACCATAGTTTGTTTTCCAAGTCTGTGAGTGTCTTTCTCTGTGGAAATATGTTCATTTGTGTCAGTTGTTAGGTAACACCTAGAAGTGATATCACAGGATATTTGTCATCTGCTTTCCGACTTACCTCATGTTCTGAGATTATCTCTAGGCTCATCTATGGTGCTGCAAAGAGCAGTGTTTCATTCTTTTCCATGCCGAATATTCCATTGTGTACATGGACCACTTCTTCTTTGTGCATTCATCTGTTGATGGACATTTTGGTTTCTTCCAACTCTTGGCTATGCAAAATATTGATGCAGTGCAGGCTTGCCAGCCTGTGTCTTTTGGATTCTGGTCTTCTCAGGGGATAGGCCCAGCAGCGGGCCTACTAGATCATATGGTAGTCTAATTTTTACCTTTAAACGCACCTCCATTCTGTTCTCACTACTGGCTGTTACCACTTGACATCTCACCAGCAACGAGAGGGTACACAGTCCTCTAAAACCCCTTCAGCATTTATTGTTTGTAGACTTTTTACTGATGGCATTTGGAGTGTTGGGTGGTGATACCTTTGTGTAGTTTAGATTTGCATGCATCTAATACTTCCCGATATTGAGCTTTTAATCCACGTCCGTTTTCTTTTTTTTGTTTTTTTAAAGTTGAACAGAAAAACTTACCTCTTCAAATTGTTTCCTTGAAAAATTTGCCGTGTTCTGAATTCCTGTGGCCATTACCTACACCTGGATATTTTGTGAGGGCAGGTGTCATTTACAACTCTGTAGTAATTGTGAATATTAAGTAACCATTAGCACTGGGTTTAAAGCTGCTGTTACAGGAACGGCCACAAGGCGGCAGCATGTCTATATTCCCAACTCTGGTTACTAGGGCAACAGAGCCTTCCTGGAAGTCCTGTTTGTAGGTTGTAAATTAGAGTGGAATGTGCCAGGACAAACCCCCCAAAACTTATGGCTACTTATTTGTTGTTGGTATCCTTCGTTTAATTTTCATTTTTATCAGAGCAAATTTGATTGCAATGTTGTGTTTGTTCTAGGTGTACAGAATCTGTTTCATTGATACATATATCTTTTACTGTTTGGATCCTGTTCCATATAGGTAATGACAGAATGTTGTGTAGACCTCTCTTGGTATTCGGTATGTTTTTGGTGATTCTATATTTTATAAGTATTAGCATATGTCTGTTAAAACCCAATATCCTCCGTTATACATTCGTCACACCTTTCCGCTTGGTTAACCACAAGTTTGTGTTCTGAATACGTGAGTGCCCTTCTCTGTGGAAATAAGTTCATTAATATCAATTTTTAGATAACACCTATACGTGATACCATAGGATATGTGTCTCTCGCTTTCTGACTTACTTCAAGATGTGTGATTATCTCTAGCCTCATCTATGGTGCTGCAAACAGCATTGTTTCATTCTTTTCTCTGTCTAATATTGCGTTGTGTACATGGACCTCTTTTTCGTCCATTCATCTGATGATGGACATTTTTGTTGCTTCCATGTCTTGGCTATTGTAAATACTGGTGCACTACACGATTTTCCATCCTGTGTCTTTTTGATTCTGGCCTTCACAGGTTACAGGCCCAAGAGTGGGCCTTCTGGATCATATGGTAACTCAATTTTTACCTTCAAACGCACTGCCATTCTCTTCCTGTTATTGGCTGTTACCAGTTCACATCCCACTTAGACCTAGAGGTTCTGCTATTCTCCACAACTTCTTCAACATCTACTGTTTGTAGACTTTTTGCTGATGGTCATTCTGACCGGTGTGAGGTGATACCTTTGGGTAGGTTGGCTTTGCATGTGTCTCATAATTCCTGATGTCGAGCTTTTATCAACATCCTTCAAATTGCCTTGTTGAAAAATTTGCTGTGTTTGAATTTTTTGGCCATTCCGTACCCCAGGACATTTTTTGAGGGCATGTCTCGTTTACACCCCTGCAGTCCTTGTCAATATTAGTGACCATTAGCAGTGGATTTAAAGCTGCTGTTTGAGGAAACGGCCTTAGGGTGGCAGCATTTCTGCGTTACCAACTCTGCTTGCTAGGGAAACAGAACCTTCCTGCAAGTTGTGCTTTTAGGTTGCAGATTAGAGTGGAATGTGCCAGGACAAGCCCCCATAAGTTTTAGCCTCCTTAATTCTTGTTTATGTCTTTAATTTTTAGTTTTGATCAGAGCAAATTGGATTTTAAAATGTCGTTTGTTCTAGGTGTGCAGAATCTTGTTCATTTACACCTACACATATATATATCTTGATCTTTGTGTCCTTTTCCATGTAGGTTATTACAGAGTCTTGAGTAGACCACTCTTGGTATTCCATAGGTCTTGGGTGATGATATATTTTATATGTATTAGTATATGTTTGTTAACCCCAATATCCGAATTTATGCATTCGTCACACCTTTTCACTGGCTTAACCATAAGTTTGCCTTCTCAATCTGAGACTGTCTTTCTCTATGGAAATATGTTCATTTTTGTGAATTTTCAGATAACATAAGTGATATCATGGGACATTTGTCTTTCGCATTTTGACTTACTTCACGTTGTGTGATTATCTGTAGGCTCGTCTGTGGTGCTGCAAATGGCACTGTTTTATTTTTTTCGTGGCTAACATTCCATTCTGTACATATACCACTTCGTCTTTGTCCATTTATCGGTTTATGGACCTGTTTTCTTGCGTCCATGTCTTGGCTATTTAAATATTGCTGCAGTGCACAGTTGCCTGCCTCTGTCTTTCCGATTCTGGTGGTCTTAGGTTATAGGCCCAGAAGGTGCCCTGCCGGATCATATGGTAGCTCGATTTTTACCTTTTAAAGCAGCTCCATTCAGTTTTCATTAGTGCTCTTACCACTTTCCATCCCACCAGCAGCTAGAAGGTACACAGTTCTCTAAAACCCCTTCAGCATTTATAGTTTGTAGACTTTTTGCTGATGGTCATTTGACTGGTGTGCGGTGAAACCTTTTAGGAGGTGGGATTTGCATGCGTCTAATAATTCCTTATACTGAGCTTTACGCATGTCTTTTTTTTCCTTTTTTCCTTTTTTTTAAAAGAGTGAGTTCAACTTCCCTCTTCATATTGACTTCTTGAAAAATTTGTCATGTGTTGAATTTTCTTGGCTATTCCCTACCCCAGGGCATTTTTTGAGGGCAGGTGTCATTTACAGCCCTGCAGTCCTTGTGAATGTTAAGTGACCACTAGCACCGTGTTGAAAGCTGCTGCTGTGGGAAACAGCCACAAAGCGGCAGCTTTATTACGTTCTCAACTCTTGTTACTAGGGCAACAGAGTCTTCCTGGACGTCGTGTTTCTCGGTTGTAAATTAGAGTAGAATGTGCTCAGACAAACCCCCAGAAGTTGATTTCTCCTTACTTATGTTGCTTTTTTACATTAAATTTATATGTCTGACTGGAGTAATTTTGATTAGAGTCTTGTGATTGTCTGGCAGTACAGAATCTGGTCAATTATTCATACATATATCTGTTCATCTTCAGATCCTGTTACCATGTATGTTATTATAGAGTGTTGAGTAGACCTCCCTTGGTATTAGGTAGGTGTTTGGTCATTATATACTTTATAGATATTGGAGATTATATAATTCATATAGTTTATATGTTTATAGACATTTAACATACGTTAATATATGTATGTTAACATACATTAGTATATGTATGTTACCCCATAATCCTAATTTATCGATCCTCCCACCTTTCATTTTGGTTAACCATTAGTTTGTTTATAAGTCTGTGAGTGTCTTTCTCTGTGGAAATATGTTCTTTGGTAGCAATCTTAGGATAACATCTATAAATGATATCATGGGATATTTGGGATTGCCTTTTCACTTACTTGACGTAATATGATTATTTCTAGGCTCATCTGTAGTCATGAAAATGGCATTGTTCATTTTGTTCCGAGGCTAATATTCAACTCGGTACATATTCTACTTCTTCTTTGTCCATTTGTCTGTTGATGGACATCTTGTTTGCTTGCATGTCTAGGCTATTGTAAATATTGCTGCAGTGCATGTTTGCCTGTCTGTGTCTTTCCGATTCTGGTCTTCTTAAGGTGTAGGCCCATTAGGGGATCGGCCGCATCATATGGTAGCTCAATTTTTACCTTTTAAATGCAGCTCCATTCTGTTCTCATAATTAGCTGTTACCAGTTTACTTCCAACCAACAGCATAGCGGGTATGCATTTCTCCACAAACCCGTCAGCATTCATAGTTTGTAGACTTTTTACTGATGGCCTTTTGAATATTGGGTGGCGACATCTTTTTGTAGTTTGGATTTGCATCCAACCAATAATGCCTGATATTGAGCTTTTATCCATGTTCCTCTTTTTTTTTGTAAATAAAAGAGTGAGTAAAACTTACCTCTTCAAATTGTTTTCTTGAAAAATTCTCTGTGTTGTGAACTTTTTTGGCCATTACCTACCCAGGACATTTTTTGAGGACACGTGTCATTGACAGCCCTACAATTCCTGTGAATCTTAAGTGACCGTTAGCCCTGTGTTTAAAGCTGCTGTTGTGGGAAACGACCACCAGGCGGCAGCATTTCTCCATTCCCAAATCTGGTTACTAGGACAGAAGAGCCTTCCTGAAAGTGGTTTTCCTAGGTTGTAAATTAGAATGGAATGTGCCAGAGATAACCCCAATAAGTTTATGTCTCATTAATTGTTGTTCGTGGTTTTAATTTTTTACATTGGAGTAATGATTAGAATAGTGTTTGTGCCAGGTGTGCACAATCAGGTTCAATTGAACATTATATATATCTATTCATGGGCAGATCCTCCTCCCATGTAAATTACTATTATTTTTTTAATAAATTTATTTTACTTAATTATTTATTTTTGGCTGAGTTGGATCTTCGCTGCTGCATATGGGCTTTCTCTAGTTGTGGTGAGCGGGGGCTACTCTCCATTGCACTGCACAGGCTTCTCTTGTTGCAGAGCACGGTCTCTAGGCATGCGGGCTTCAGTAGTTGTGGCACGTGGGCTCAGTAGCTGTGGCTCCTGGGCTCTAGAGCGCAGGCTCAGTAGTTGTGGTGCACGGGCTTATTTGCTCTGCAGCATGTGGGATCTTCCTGGACCAGGGATCGAACCCGTGTCCCCTGCACTGGCAGGCGGATTCTTAACCACGGCGCCACCAGGGAAGCCCCTGTATGAATTATTACAGCGCGTTCAGTAGACCTTCCTTGGTATATGGTTGGTCTTTTTGATATATGTATTTAATATGTATTTGTATACGTATGGTAACCCTAATCTTCATTTATCCATTCCTCCCAGCTTTCGTTTTACAAAACCATAGTTTGTTTTCCAAGTCTGTGAGTGTCTTTCTCTGTGGAAATATGTTCATTTGTGTCAGTTGTTAGGTAACACCTAGAAGTGATATCACAGGATATTTGTCATCTGCTTTCCGACTTACCTCATGTTCTGAGATTATCTCTAGGCTCATCTATGGTGCTGCAAAGAGCAGTGTTTCATTCTTTTCCATGCCGAATATTCCATTGTGTACATGGACCACTTCTTCTTTGTGCATTCATCTGTTGATGGACATTTTGGTTTCTTCCAACTCTTGGCTATGCAAAATATTGATGCAGTGCAGGCTTGCCAGCCTGTGTCTTTTGGATTCTGGTCTTCTCAGGGGATAGGCCCAGCAGCGGGCCTACTAGATCATATGGTAGTCTAATTTTTACCTTTAAACGCACCTCCATTCTGTTCTCACTACTGGCTGTTACCACTTGACATCTCACCAGCAACGAGAGGGTACACAGTCCTCTAAAACCCCTTCAGCATTTATTGTTTGTAGACTTTTTACTGATGGCATTTGGAGTGTTGGGTGGTGATACCTTTGTGTAGTTTAGATTTGCATGCATCTAATACTTCCCGATATTGAGCTTTTAATCCACGTCCGTTTTCTTTTTTTTGTTTTTTTAAAGTTGAACAGAAAAACTTACCTCTTCAAATTGTTTCCTTGAAAAATTTGCCGTGTTCTGAATTCCTGTGGCCATTACCTACACCTGGATATTTTGTGAGGGCAGGTGTCATTTACAACTCTGTAGTAATTGTGAATATTAAGTAACCATTAGCACTGGGTTTAAAGCTGCTGTTACAGGAACGGCCACAAGGCGGCAGCATGTCTATATTCCCAACTCTGGTTACTAGGGCAACAGAGCCTTCCTGGAAGTCCTGTTTGTAGGTTGTAAATTAGAGTGGAATGTGCCAGGACAAACCCCCCAAAACTTATGGCTACTTATTTGTTGTTGGTATCCTTCGTTTAATTTTCATTTTTATCAGAGCAAATTTGATTGCAATGTTGTGTTTGTTCTAGGTGTACAGAATCTGTTTCATTGATACATATATCTTTTACTGTTTGGATCCTGTTCCATATAGGTAATGACAGAATGTTGTGTAGACCTCTCTTGGTATTCGGTATGTTTTTGGTGATTCTATATTTTATAAGTATTAGCATATGTCTGTTAAAACCCAATATCCTCCGTTATACATTCGTCACACCTTTCCGCTTGGTTAACCACAAGTTTGTGTTCTGAATACGTGAGTGCCCTTCTCTGTGGAAATAAGTTCATTAATATCAATTTTTAGATAACACCTATACGTGATACCATAGGATATGTGTCTCTCGCTTTCTGACTTACTTCAAGATGTGTGATTATCTCTAGCCTCATCTATGGTGCTGCAAACAGCATTGTTTCATTCTTTTCTCTGTCTAATATTGCGTTGTGTACATGGACCTCTTTTTCGTCCATTCATCTGATGATGGACATTTTTGTTGCTTCCATGTCTTGGCTATTGTAAATACTGGTGCACTACACGATTTTCCATCCTGTGTCTTTTTGATTCTGGCCTTCACAGGTTACAGGCCCAAGAGTGGGCCTTCTGGATCATATGGTAACTCAATTTTTACCTTCAAACGCACTGCCATTCTCTTCCTGTTATTGGCTGTTACCAGTTCACATCCCACTTAGACCTAGAGGTTCTGCTATTCTCCACAACTTCTTCAACACCTACTGTTTGTAGACTTTTTGCTGATGGTCATTCTGACCGGTGTGAGGTGATACCTTTGGGTAGGTTGGCTTTGCATGTGTCTCATAATTCCTGATGTCGAGCTTTTATCAACATCCTTCAAATTGCCTTGTTGAAAAATTTGCTGTGTTTGAATTTTTTGGCCATTCCGTACCCCAGGACATTTTTTGAGGGCATGTCTCGTTTACACCCCTGCAGTCCTTGTCAATATTAGTGACCATTAGCAGTGGATTTAAAGCTGCTGTTTGAGGAAACGGCCTTAGGGTGGCAGCATTTCTGCGTTACCAACTCTGCTTGCTAGGGAAACAGAACCTTCCTGCAAGTTGTGCTTTTAGGTTGCAGATTAGAGTGGAATGTGCCAGGACAAGCCCCCATAAGTTTTAGCCTCCTTAATTCTTGTTTATGTCTTTAATTTTTAGTTTTGATCAGAGCAAATTGGATTTTAAAATGTCGTTTGTTCTAGGTGTGCAGAATCTTGTTCATTTACACCTACACATATATATATCTTGATCTTTGTGTCCTTTTCCATGTAGGTTATTACAGAGTCTTGAGTAGACCACTCTTGGTATTCCATAGGTCTTGGGTGATGATATATTTTATATGTATTAGTATATGTTTGTTAACCCCAATATCCGAATTTATGCATTCGTCACACCTTTTCACTGGCTTAACCATAAGTTTGCCTTCTCAATCTGAGACTGTCTTTCTCTATGGAAATATGTTCATTTTTGTGAATTTTCAGATAACATAAGTGATATCATGGGACATTTGTCTTTCGCATTTTGACTTACTTCACGTTGTGTGATTATCTGTAGGCTCGTCTGTGGTGCTGCAAATGGCACTGTTTTATTTTTTTCGTGGCTAACATTCCATTCTGTACATATACCACTTCGTCTTTGTCCATTTATCGGTTTATGGACCTGTTTTCTTGCGTCCATGTCTTGGCTATTTAAATATTGCTGCAGTGCACAGTTGCCTGCCTCTGTCTTTCCGATTCTGGTGGTCTTAGGTTATAGGCCCAGAAGGTGCCCTGCCGGATCATATGGTAGCTCGATTTTTACCTTTTAAAGCAGCTCCATTCAGTTTTCATTAGTGCTCTTACCACTTTCCATCCCACCAGCAGCTAGAAGGTACACAGTTCTCTAAAACCCCTTCAGCATTTATAGTTTGTAGACTTTTTGCTGATGGTCATTTGACTGGTGTGCGGTGAAACCTTTTAGGAGGTGGGATTTGCATGCGTCTAATAATTCCTTATACTGAGCTTTACGCATGTCTTTTTTTTCCTTTTTTCCTTTTTTTTAAAAGAGTGAGTTCAACTTCCCTCTTCATATTGACTTCTTGAAAAATTTGTCATGTGTTGAATTTTCTTGGCTATTCCCTACCCCAGGGCATTTTTTGAGGGCAGGTGTCATTTACAGCCCTGCAGTCCTTGTGAATGTTAAGTGACCACTAGCACCGTGTTGAAAGCTGCTGCTGTGGGAAACAGCCACAAAGCGGCAGCTTTATTACGTTCTCAACTCTTGTTACTAGGGCAACAGAGTCTTCCTGGACGTCGTGTTTCTCGGTTGTAAATTAGAGTAGAATGTGCTCAGACAAACCCCCAGAAGTTGATTTCTCCTTACTTATGTTGCTTTTTTACATTAAATTTATATGTCTGACTGGAGTAATTTTGATTAGAGTCTTGTGATTGTCTGGCAGTACAGAATCTGGTCAATTATTCATACATATATCTGTTCATCTTCAGATCCTGTTACCATGTATGTTATTATAGAGTGTTGAGTAGACCTCCCTTGGTATTAGGTAGGTGTTTGGTCATTATATACTTTATAGATATTGGAGATTATATAATTCATATAGTTTATATGTTTATAGACATTTAACATACGTTAATATATGTATGTTAACATACATTAGTATATGTATGTTACCCCATAATCCTAATTTATCGATCCTCCCACCTTTCATTTTGGTTAACCATTAGTTTGTTTATAAGTCTGTGAGTGTCTTTCTCTGTGGAAATATGTTCTTTGGTAGCAATCTTAGGATAACATCTATAAATGATATCATGGGATATTTGGGATTGCCTTTTCACTTACTTGACGTAATATGATTATTTCTAGGCTCATCTGTAGTCATGAAAATGGCATTGTTCATTTTGTTCCGAGGCTAATATTCAACTCGGTACATATTCTACTTCTTCTTTGTCCATTTGTCTGTTGATGGACATCTTGTTTGCTTGCATGTCTAGGCTATTGTAAATATTGCTGCAGTGCATGTTTGCCTGTCTGTGTCTTTCCGATTCTGGTCTTCTTAAGGTGTAGGCCCATTAGGGGATCGGCCGCATCATATGGTAGCTCAATTTTTACCTTTTAAATGCAGCTCCATTCTGTTCTCATAATTAGCTGTTACCAGTTTACTTCCAACCAACAGCATAGCGGGTATGCATTTCTCCACAAACCCGTCAGCATTCATAGTTTGTAGACTTTTTACTGATGGCCTTTTGAATATTGGGTGGCGACATCTTTTTGTAGTTTGGATTTGCATCCAACCAATAATGCCTGATATTGAGCTTTTATCCATGTTCCTCTTTTTTTTTGTAAATAAAAGAGTGAGTAAAACTTACCTCTTCAAATTGTTTTCTTGAAAAATTCTCTGTGTTGTGAACTTTTTTGGCCATTACCTACCCAGGACATTTTTTGAGGACACGTGTCATTGACAGCCCTACAATTCCTGTGAATCTTAAGTGACCGTTAGCCCTGTGTTTAAAGCTGCTGTTGTGGGAAACGACCACCAGGCGGCAGCATTTCTCCATTCCCAAATCTGGTTACTAGGACAGAAGAGCCTTCCTGAAAGTGGTTTTCCTAGGTTGTAAATTAGAATGGAATGTGCCAGAGATAACCCCAATAAGTTTATGTCTCATTAATTGTTGTTCGTGGTTTTAATTTTTTACATTGGAGTAATGATTAGAATAGTGTTTGTGCCAGGTGTGCACAATCAGGTTCAATTGAACATTATATATATCTATTCATGGGCAGATCCTCCTCCCATGTAAATTACTATTATTTTTTTAATAAATTTATTTTACTTAATTATTTATTTTTGGCTGAGTTGGATCTTCGCTGCTGCATATGGGCTTTCTCTAGTTGTGGTGAGCGGGGGCTACTCTCCATTGCACTGCACAGGCTTCTCTTGTTGCAGAGCACGGTCTCTAGGCATGCGGGCTTCAGTAGTTGTGGCACGTGGGCTCAGTAGCTGTGGCTCCTGGGCTCTAGAGCGCAGGCTCAGTAGTTGTGGTGCACGGGCTTATTTGCTCTGCAGCATGTGGGATCTTCCTGGACCAGGGATCGAACCCGTGTCCCCTGCACTGGCAGGCGGATTCTTAACCACGGCGCCACCAGGGAAGCCCCTGTATGAATTATTACAGCGCGTTCAGTAGACCTTCCTTGGTATATGGTTGGTCTTTTTGATATATGTATTTAATATGTATTTGTATACGTATGGTAACCCTAATCTTCATTTATCCATTCCTCCCAGCTTTCGTTTTACAAAACCATAGTTTGTTTTCCAAGTCTGTGAGTGTCTTTCTCTGTGGAAATATGTTCATTTGTGTCAGTTGTTAGGTAACACCTAGAAGTGATATCACAGGATATTTGTCATCTGCTTTCCGACTTACCTCATGTTCTGAGATTATCTCTAGGCTCATCTATGGTGCTGCAAAGAGCAGTGTTTCATTCTTTTCCATGCCGAATATTCCATTGTGTACATGGACCACTTCTTCTTTGTGCATTCATCTGTTGATGGACATTTTGGTTTCTTCCAACTCTTGGCTATGCAAAATATTGATGCAGTGCAGGCTTGCCAGCCTGTGTCTTTTGGATTCTGGTCTTCTCAGGGGATAGGCCCAGCAGCGGGCCTACTAGATCATATGGTAGTCTAATTTTTACCTTTAAACGCACCTCCATTCTGTTCTCACTACTGGCTGTTACCACTTGACATCTCACCAGCAACGAGAGGGTACACAGTCCTCTAAAACCCCTTCAGCATTTATTGTTTGTAGACTTTTTACTGATGGCATTTGGAGTGTTGGGTGGTGATACCTTTGTGTAGTTTAGATTTGCATGCATCTAATACTTCCCGATATTGAGCTTTTAATCCACGTCCGTTTTCTTTTTTTTGTTTTTTTAAAGTTGAACAGAAAAACTTACCTCTTCAAATTGTTTCCTTGAAAAATTTGCCGTGTTCTGAATTCCTGTGGCCATTACCTACACCTGGATATTTTGTGAGGGCAGGTGTCATTTACAACTCTGTAGTAATTGTGAATATTAAGTAACCATTAGCACTGGGTTTAAAGCTGCTGTTACAGGAACGGCCACAAGGCGGCAGCATGTCTATATTCCCAACTCTGGTTACTAGGGCAACAGAGCCTTCCTGGAAGTCCTGTTTGTAGGTTGTAAATTAGAGTGGAATGTGCCAGGACAAACCCCCCAAAACTTATGGCTACTTATTTGTTGTTGGTATCCTTCGTTTAATTTTCATTTTTATCAGAGCAAATTTGATTGCAATGTTGTGTTTGTTCTAGGTGTACAGAATCTGTTTCATTGATACATATATCTTTTACTGTTTGGATCCTGTTCCATATAGGTAATGACAGAATGTTGTGTAGACCTCTCTTGGTATTCGGTATGTTTTTGGTGATTCTATATTTTATAAGTATTAGCATATGTCTGTTAAAACCCAATATCCTCCGTTATACATTCGTCACACCTTTCCGCTTGGTTAACCACAAGTTTGTGTTCTGAATACGTGAGTGCCCTTCTCTGTGGAAATAAGTTCATTAATATCAATTTTTAGATAACACCTATACGTGATACCATAGGATATGTGTCTCTCGCTTTCTGACTTACTTCAAGATGTGTGATTATCTCTAGCCTCATCTATGGTGCTGCAAACAGCATTGTTTCATTCTTTTCTCTGTCTAATATTGCGTTGTGTACATGGACCTCTTTTTCGTCCATTCATCTGATGATGGACATTTTTGTTGCTTCCATGTCTTGGCTATTGTAAATACTGGTGCACTACACGATTTTCCATCCTGTGTCTTTTTGATTCTGGCCTTCACAGGTTACAGGCCCAAGAGTGGGCCTTCTGGATCATATGGTAACTCAATTTTTACCTTCAAACGCACTGCCATTCTCTTCCTGTTATTGGCTGTTACCAGTTCACATCCCACTTAGACCTAGAGGTTCTGCTATTCTCCACAACTTCTTCAACATCTACTGTTTGTAGACTTTTTGCTGATGGTCATTCTGACCGGTGTGAGGTGATACCTTTGTGTAGGTTGGCTTTGCATGTGTCTCATAATTCCTGATGTCGAGCTTTTATCAACATCCTTCAAATTGCCTTGTTGAAAAATTTGCTGTGTTTGAATTTTTTGGCCATTCCGTACCCCAGGACATTTTTTGAGGGCATGTCTCGTTTACACCCCTGCAGTCCTTGTCAATATTAGTGACCATTAGCAGTGGATTTAAAGCTGCTGTTTGAGGAAACGGCCTTAGGGTGGCAGCATTTCTGCGTTACCAACTCTGCTTGCTAGGGAAACAGAACCTTCCTGCAAGTTGTGCTTTTAGGTTGCAGATTAGAGTGGAATGTGCCAGGACAAGCCCCCATAAGTTTTAGCCTCCTTAATTCTTGTTTATGTCTTTAATTTTTAGTTTTGATCAGAGCAAATTGGATTTTAAAATGTCGTTTGTTCTAGGTGTGCAGAATCTTGTTCATTTACACCTACACATATATATATCTTGATCTTTGTGTCCTTTTCCATGTAGGTTATTACAGAGTCTTGAGTAGACCACTCTTGGTATTCCATAGGTCTTGGGTGATGATATATTTTATATGTATTAGTATATGTTTGTTAACCCCAATATCCGAATTTATGCATTCGTCACACCTTTTCACTGGCTTAACCATAAGTTTGCCTTCTCAATCTGAGACTGTCTTTCTCTATGGAAATATGTTCATTTTTGTGAATTTTCAGATAACATAAGTGATATCATGGGACATTTGTCTTTCGCATTTTGACTTACTTCACGTTGTGTGATTATCTGTAGGCTCGTCTGTGGTGCTGCAAATGGCCCTGTTTTATTTTTTTCGTGGCTAACATTCCATTCTGTACATATACCACTTCGTCTTTGTCCATTTATCGGTTTATGGACCTGTTTTCTTGCGTCCATGTCTTGGCTATTTAAATATTGCTGCAGTGCACAGTTGCCTGCCTCTGTCTTTCCGATTCTGGTGGTCTTAGGTTATAGGCCCAGAAGGTGCCCTGCCGGATCATATGGTAGCTCGATTTTTACCTTTTAAAGCAGCTCCATTCAGTTTTCATTAGTGCTCTTACCACTTTCCATCCCACCAGCAGCTAGAAGGTACACAGTTCTCTAAAACCCCTTCAGCATTTATAGTTTGTAGACTTTTTGCTGATGGTCATTTGACTGGTGTGCGGTGAAACCTTTTAGGAGGTGGGATTTGCATGCGTCTAATAATTCCTTATACTGAGCTTTACGCATGTCTTTTTTTTCCTTTTTTCCTTTTTTTTAAAAGAGTGAGTTCAACTTCCCTCTTCATATTGACTTCTTGAAAAATTTGTCATGTGTTGAATTTTCTTGGCTATTCCCTACCCCAGGGCATTTTTTGAGGGCAGGTGTCATTTACAGCCCTGCAGTCCTTGTGAATGTTAAGTGACCACTAGCACCGTGTTGAAAGCTGCTGCTGTGGGAAACAGCCACAAAGCGGCAGCTTTATTACGTTCTCAACTCTTGTTACTAGGGCAACAGAGTCTTCCTGGACGTCGTGTTTCTCGGTTGTAAATTAGAGTAGAATGTGCTCAGACAAACCCCCAGAAGTTGATTTCTCCTTACTTATGTTGCTTTTTTACATTAAATTTATATGTCTGACTGGAGTAATTTTGATTAGAGTCTTGTGATTGTCTGGCAGTACAGAATCTGGTCAATTATTCATACATATATCTGTTCATCTTCAGATCCTGTTACCATGTATGTTATTATAGAGTGTTGAGTAGACCTCCCTTGGTATTAGGTAGGTGTTTGGTCATTATATACTTTATAGATATTGGAGATTATATAATTCATATAGTTTATATGTTTATAGACATTTAACATACGTTAATATATGTATGTTAACATACATTAGTATATGTATGTTACCCCATAATCCTAATTTATCGATCCTCCCACCTTTCATTTTGGTTAACCATTAGTTTGTTTATAAGTCTGTGAGTGTCTTTCTCTGTGGAAATATGTTCTTTGGTAGCAATCTTAGGATAACATCTATAAATGATATCATGGGATATTTGGGATTGCCTTTTCACTTACTTGACGTAATATGATTATTTCTAGGCTCATCTGTAGTCATGAAAATGGCATTGTTCATTTTGTTCCGAGGCTAATATTCAAGTCGGTACATATTCTACTTCTTCTTTGTCCATTTGTCTGTTGATGGACATCTTGTTTGCTTGCATGTCTAGGCTATTGTAAATATTGCTGCAGTGCATGTTTGCCTGTCTGTGTCTTTCCGATTCTGGTCTTCTTAAGGTGTAGGCCCATTAGGGGATCGGCCGCATCATATGGTAGCTCAATTTTTACCTTTTAAATGCAGCTCCATTCTGTTCTCATAATTAGCTGTTACCAGTTTACTTCCAACCAACAGCATAGCGGGTATGCATTTCTCCACAAACCCGTCAGCATTCATAGTTTGTAGACTTTTTACTGATGGCCTTTTGAATATTGGGTGGCGACATCTTTTTGTAGTTTGGATTTGCATCCAACCAATAATGCCTGATATTGAGCTTTTATCCATGTTCCTCTTTTTTTTGTAAATAAAAGAGTGAGTAAAACTTACCTCTTCAAATTGTTTTCTTGAAAAATTCTCTGTGTTGTGAACTTTTTTGGCCATTACCTACCCAGGACATTTTTTGAGGACACGTGTCATTGACAGCCCTACAATTCCTGTGAATCTTAAGTGACCGTTAGCCCTGTGTTTAAAGCTGCTGTTGTGGGAAACGACCACCAGGCGGCAGCATTTCTCCATTCCCAAATCTGGTTACTAGGACAGAAGAGCCTTCCTGAAAGTGGTTTTCCTAGGTTGTAAATTAGAATGGAATGTGCCAGAGATAACCCCAATAAGTTTATGTCTCATTAATTGTTGTTTGTGGTTTTAATCTTTTACATTGGAGTAATGATTAGAATAGTGTTTGTTCCAGGTGTGCACAATCAGGTTCAATTGAACATTATATATATCTATTCATGGGCAGATCCTCCTCCCATGTAAATTACTATTATTTTTTTAATAAATTTATTTTACTTAATTATTTATTTTTGGCTGAGTTGGATCTTCGCTGCTGCATATGGGCTTTCTCTAGTTGCGGTGAGCGGGGGCTACTCTCCATTGCACTGCACAGGCTTCTCCCTGCAGTGGCTTCTCTTGTTGCAGAGCACGGTCTCTAGGCATGCGGGCTTCAGTAGTTGTGGCACGTGGGCTCAGTAGCTGTGGCTCCTGGGCTCTAGAGCGCAGGCTCAGTAGTTGTGGTGCACGGGCTTATTTGCTCTGCAGCATGTGGGATCTTCCTGGACCAGGGATCGAACCCGTGTCCCCTGCACTGGCAGGCGGATTCTTAACCACGGCGCCACCAGGGAAGCCCCCGTATGAATTATTACAGCGCGTTCAGTAGACCTTCCTTGGTATATGGTTGGTCTTTTTGATATATGTATTTAATATGTATTTGTATACGTATGGTAACCCTAATCTTCATTTATCCATTCCTCCCAGCTTTCGTTTTACAAAACCATAGTTTGTTTTCCAAGTCTGTGAGTGTCTTTCTCTGTGGAAATATGTTCATTTGTGTCAGTTGTTAGGTAACACCTAGAAGTGATATCACAGGATATTTGTCATCTGCTTTCCGACTTACCTCATGTTCTGAGATTATCTCTAGGCTCATCTATGGTGCTGCAAAGAGCAGTGTTTCATTCTTTTCCATGCCGAATATTCCATTGTGTACATGGACCACTTCTTCTTTGTGCATTCATCTGTTGATGTACATTTTGGTTTCTTCCAACTCTTGGCTATGCAAAATATTGATGCAGTGCAGGCTTGCCAGCCTGTGTCTTTTGGATTCTGGTCTTCTCAGGGGATAGGCCCAGCAGCGGGCCTACTAGATCATATGGTAGTCTAATTTTTACCTTTAAACGCACCTCCATTCTGTTCTCACTACTGGCTGTTACCACTTGACATCTCACCAGCAACGAGAGGGTACACAGTCCTCTAAAACCCCTTCAGCATTTATTGTTTGTAGACTTTTTACTGATGGCATTTGGAGTGTTGGGTGGTGATACCTTTGTGTAGTTTAGATTTGCATGCATCTAATACTTCCCGATATTGAGCTTTTAATCCACGTCCGTTTTCTTTTTTTTGTTTTTTTAAAGTTGAACAGAAAAACTTACCTCTTCAAATTGTTTCCTTGAAAAATTTGCCGTGTTCTGAATTCCTGTGGCCATTACCTACACCTGGATATTTTGTGAGGGCAGGTGTCATTTACAACTCTGTAGTAATTGTGAATATTAAGTAACCATTAGCACTGGGTTTAAAGCTGCTGTTACAGGAACGGCCACAAGGCGGCAGCATGTCTATATTCCCAACTCTGGTTACTAGGGCAACAGAGCCTTCCTGGAAGTCCTGTTTGTAGGTTGTAAATTAGAGTGGAATGTGCCAGGACAAACCCCCCAAAACTTATGGCTACTTATTTGTTGTTGGTATCCTTCGTTTAATTTTCATTTTTATCAGAGCAAATTTGATTGCAATGTTGTGTTTGTTCTAGGTGTACAGAATCTGTTTCATTGATACATATATCTTTTACTGTTTGGATCCTGTTCCATATAGGTAATGACAGAATGTTGTGTAGACCTCTCTTGGTATTTGGTATGTTTTTGGTGATTCTATATTTTATAAGTATTAGCATATGTCTGTTAAAACCCAATATCCTCCGTTATACATTCGTCACACCTTTCCGCTTGGTTAACCACAAGTTTGTGTTCTGAATACGTGAGTGCCCTTCTCTGTGGAAATAAGTTCATTAATATCAATTTTTAGATAACACCTATACGTGATACCATAGGATATGTGTCTCTCGCTTTCTGACTTACTTCAAGACGTGTGATTATCTCTAGCCTCATCTATGGTGCTGCAAACAGCATTGTTTCATTCTTTTCTCTGTCTAATATTGCATTGTGTACATGGACCTCTTTTTCGTCCATTCATCTGATGATGGACATTTTTGTTGCTTCCATGTCTTGGCTATTGTAAATACTGGTGCACTACACGATTTTCCATCCTGTGTCTTTTTGATTCTGGCCTTCACAGGTTACAGGCCCAAGAGTGGGCCTTCTGGATCATATGGTAACTCAATTTTTACCTTCAAACGCACTGCCATTCTCTTCCTGTTATTGGCTGTTACCAGTTCACATCCCACTTAGACCTAGAGGTTCTGCTATTCTCCACAACTTCTTCAACATCTACTGTTTGTAGACTTTTTGCTGATGGTCATTCTGACCGGTGTGAGGTGATACCTTTGGGTAGGTTGGCTTTGCATGTGTCTCATAATTCCTGATGTCGAGCTTTTATCAACATCCTTCAAATTGCCTTGTTGAAAAATTTGCTGTGTTTGAATTTTTTGGCCATTCCGTACCCCAGGACATTTTTTGAGGGCATGTCTCGTTTACACCCCTGCAGTCCTTGTCAATATTAGTGACCATTAGCAGTGGATTTAAAGCTGCTGTTTGAGGAAACGGCCTTAGGGTGGCAGCATTTCTGCGTTACCAACTCTGCTTGCTAGGGAAACAGAACCTTCCTGCAAGTTGTGCTTTTAGGTTGCAGATTAGAGTGGAATGTGCCAGGACAAGCCCCCATAAGTTTTAGCCTCCTTAATTCTTGTTTATGTCTTTAATTTTTAGTTTTGATCGGAGCAAATTGGATTTTAAAATGTCGTTTGTTCTAGGTGTGCAGAATCTTGTTCATTTACACCTACACATATATATATCTTGATCTTTGTGTCCTTTTCCATGTAGGTTATTACAGAGTCTTGAGTAGACCACTCTTGGTATTCCATAGGTCTTGGGTGATGATATATTTTATATGTATTAGTATATGTTTGTTAACCCCAATATCCGAATTTATGCATTCGTCACACCTTTTCACTGGCTTAACCATAAGTTTGCCTTCTCAATCTGAGACTGTCTTTCTCTATGGAAATATGTTCATTTTTGTGAATTTTCAGATAACATAAGTGATATCATGGGACATTTGTCTTTCGCATTTTGACTTACTTCACGTTGTGTGATTATCTGTAGGCTCGTCTGTGGTGCTGCAAATGGCCCTGTTTTATTTTTTTCGTGGCTAACATTCCATTCTGTACATATACCACTTCGTCTTTGTCCATTTATCGGTTTATGGACCTGTTTTCTTGCGTCCATGTCTTGGCTATTTAAATATTGCTGCAGTGCACAGTTGCCTGCCTCTGTCTTTCCGATTCTGGTGGTCTTAGGTTATAGGCCCAGAAGGTGCCCTGCCGGATCATATGGTAGCTCGATTTTTACCTTTTAAAGCAGCTCCATTCAGTTTTCATTAGTGCTCTTACCACTTTCCATCCCACCAGCAGCTAGAAGGTACACAGTTCTCTAAAACCCCTTCAGCATTTATAGTTTGTAGACTTTTTGCTGATGGTCATTTGACTGGTGTGCGGTGAAACCTTTTAGGAGGTGGGATTTGCATGCGTCTAATAATTCCTTATACTGAGCTTTACGCATGTCTTTTTTTTCCTTTTTTCCTTTTTTTTAAAAGAGTGAGTTCAACTTCCCTCTTCATATTGACTTCTTGAAAAATTTGTCATGTGTTGAATTTTCTTGGCTATTCCCTACCCCAGGGCATTTTTTGAGGGCAGGTGTCATTTACAGCCCTGCAGTCCTTGTGAATGTTAAGTGACCACTAGCACCGTGTTGAAAGCTGCTGCTGTGGGAAACAGCCACAAAGCGGCAGCTTTATTACGTTCTCAACTCTTGTTACTAGGGCAACAGAGTCTTCCTGGACGTCGTGTTTCTCGGTTGTAAATTAGAGTAGAATGTGCTCAGACAAACCCCCAGAAGTTGATTTCTCCTTACTTATGTTGCTTTTTTACATTAAATTTATATGTCTGACTGGAGTAATTTTGATTAGAGTCTTGTGATTGTCTGGCAGTACAGAATCTGGTCAATTATTCATACATATATCTGTTCATCTTCAGATCCTGTTACCATGTATGTTATTATAGAGTGTTGAGTAGACCTCCCTTGGTATTAGGTAGGTGTTTGGTCATTATATACTTTATAGATATTGGAGATTATATAATTCATATAGTTTATATGTTTATAGACATTTAACATACGTTAATATATGTATGTTAACATACATTAGTATATGTATGTTACCCCATAATCCTAATTTATCGATCCTCCCACCTTTCATTTTGGTTAACCATTAGTTTGTTTATAAGTCTGTGAGTGTCTTTCTCTGTGGAAATATGTTCTTTGGTAGCAATCTTAGGATAACATCTATAAATGATATCATGGGATATTTGGGATTGCCTTTTCACTTACTTGACGTAATATGATTATTTCTAGGCTCATCTGTAGTCATGAAAATGGCATTGTTCATTTTGTTCCGAGGCTAATATTCAACTCGGTACATATTCTACTTCTTCTTTGTCCATTTGTCTGTTGATGGACATCTTGTTTGCTTGCATGTCTAGGCTATTGTAAATATTGCTGCAGTGCATGTTTGCCTGTCTGTGTCTTTCCGATTCTGGTCTTCTTAAGGTGTAGGCCCATTAGGGGATCGGCCGCATCATATGGTAGCTCAATTTTTACCTTTTAAATGCAGCTCCATTCTGTTCTCATAATTAGCTGTTACCAGTTTACTTCCAACCAACAGCATAGCGGGTATGCATTTCTCCACAAACCCGTCAGCATTCATAGTTTGTAGACTTTTTACTGATGGCCTTTTGAATATTGGGTGGCGACATCTTTTTGTAGTTTGGATTTGCATCCAACCAATAATGCCTGATATTGAGCTTTTATCCATGTTCCTCTTTTTTTTGTAAATAAAAGAGTGAGTAAAACTTACCTCTTCAAATTGTTTTCTTGAAAAATTCTCTGTGTTGTGAACTTTTTTGGCCATTACCTACCCAGGACATTTTTTGAGGACACGTGTCATTGACAGCCCTACAATTCCTGTGAATCTTAAGTGACCGTTAGCCCTGTGTTTAAAGCTGCTGTTGTGGGAAACGACCACCAGGCGGCAGCATTTCTCCATTCCCAAATCTGGTTACTAGGACAGAAGAGCCTTCCTGAAAGTGGTTTTCCTAGGTTGTAAATTAGAATGGAATGTGCCAGAGATAACCCCAATAAGTTTATGTCTCATTAATTGTTGTTCGTGGTTTTAATTTTTTACATTGGAGTAATGATTAGAATAGTGTTTGTGCCAGGTGTGCACAATCAGGTTCAATTGAACATTATATATATCTATTCATGGGCAGATCCTCCTCCCATGTAAATTACTATTATTTTTTTAATAAATTTATTTTACTTAATTATTTATTTTTGGCTGAGTTGGATCTTCGCTGCTGCATATGGGCTTTCTCTAGTTGCGGTGAGCGGGGGCTACTCTCCATTGCACTGCACAGGCTTCTCCCTGCAGTGGCTTCTCTTGTTGCAGAGCACGGTCTCTAGGCATGCGGGCTTCAGTAGTTGTGGCACGTGGGCTCAGTAGCTGTGGCTCCTGGGCTCTAGAGCGCAGGCTCAGTAGTTGTGGTGCACAGGCTTATTTGCTCTGCAGCATGTGGGATCTTCCTGGACCAGGGATCGAACCCGTGTCCCCTGCACTGGCAGGCGGATTCTTAACCACGGCGCCACCAGGGAAGCCCCTGTATGAATTATTACAGCGCGTTCAGTAGACCTTCCTTGGTATATGGTTGGTCTTTTTGATATATGTATTTAATATGTATTTGTATACGTATGGTAACCCTAATCTTCATTTATCCATTCCTCCCAGCTTTCGTTTTACAAAACCATAGTTTGTTTTCCAAGTCTGTGAGTGTCTTTCTCTGTGGAAATATGTTCATTTGTGTCAGTTGTTAGGTAACACCTAGAAGTGATATCACAGGATATTTGTCATCTGCTTTCCGACTTACCTCATGTTCTGAGATTATCTCTAGGCTCATCTATGGTGCTGCAAAGAGCAGTGTTTCATTCTTTTCCATGCCGAATATTCCATTGTGTACATGGACCACTTCTTCTTTGTGCATTCATCTGTTGATGGACATTTTGGTTTCTTCCAACTCTTGGCTATGCAAAATATTGATGCAGTGCAGGCTTGCCAGCCTGTGTCTTTTGGATTCTGGTCTTCTCAGGGGATAGGCCCAGCAGCGGGCCTACTAGATCATATGGTAGTCTAATTTTTACCTTTAAACGCACCTCCATTCTGTTCTCACTACTGGCTGTTACCACTTGACATCTCACCAGCAACGAGAGGGTACACAGTCCTCTAAAACCCCTTCAGCATTTATTGTTTGTAGACTTTTTACTGATGGCATTTGGAGTGTTGGGTGGTGATACCTTTGTGTAGTTTAGATTTGCATGCATCTAATACTTCCCGATATTGAGCTTTTAATCCACGTCCGTTTTCTTTTTTTTGTTTTTTTAAAGTTGAACAGAAAAACTTACCTCTTCAAATTGTTTCCTTGAAAAATTTGCCGTGTTCTGAATTCCTGTGGCCATTACCTACACCTGGATATTTTGTGAGGGCAGGTGTCATTTACAACTCTGTAGTAATTGTGAATATTAAGTAACCATTAGCACTGGGTTTAAAGCTGCTGTTACAGGAACGGCCACAAGGCGGCAGCATGTCTATATTCCCAACTCTGGTTACTAGGGCAACAGAGCCTTCCTGGAAGTCCTGTTTGTAGGTTGTAAATTAGAGTGGAATGTGCCAGGACAAACCCCCCAAAACTTATGGCTACTTATTTGTTGTTGGTATCCTTCGTTTAATTTTCATTTTTATCAGAGCAAATTTGATTGCAATGTTGTGTTTGTTCTAGGTGTACAGAATCTGTTTCATTGATACATATATCTTTTACTGTTTGGATCCTGTTCCATATAGGTAATGACAGAATGTTGTGTAGACCTCTCTTGGTATTCGGTATGTTTTTGGTGATTCTATATTTTATAAGTATTAGCATATGTCTGTTAAAACCCAATATCCTCCGTTATACATTCGTCACACCTTTCCGCTTGGTTAACCACAAGTTTGTGTTCTGAATACGTGAGTGCCCTTCTCTGTGGAAATAAGTTCATTAATATCAATTTTTAGATAACACCTATACGTGATACCATAGGATATGTGTCTCTCGCTTTCTGACTTACTTCAAGATGTGTGATTATCTCTAGCCTCATCTATGGTGCTGCAAACAGCATTGTTTCATTCTTTTCTCTGTCTAATATTGCGTTGTGTACATGGACCTCTTTTTCGTCCATTCATCTGATGATGGACATTTTTGTTGCTTCCATGTCTTGGCTATTGTAAATACTGGTGCACTACACGATTTTCCATCCTGTGTCTTTTTGATTCTGGCCTTCACAGGTTACAGGCCCAAGAGTGGGCCTTCTGGATCATATGGTAACTCAATTTTTACCTTCAAACGCACTGCCATTCTCTTCCTGTTATTGGCTGTTACCAGTTCACATCCCACTTAGACCTAGAGGTTCTGCTATCCTCCACAACTTCTTCAACATCTACTGTTTGTAGACTTTTTGCTGATGGTCATTCTGACCGGTGTGAGGTGATACCTTTGGGTAGGTTGGCTTTGCATGTGTCTCATAATTCCTGATGTCGAGCTTTTATCAACATCCTTCAAATTGCCTTGTTGAAAAATTTGCTGTGTTTGAATTTTTTGGCCATTCCGTACCCCAGGACATTTTTTGAGGGCATGTCTCGTTTACACCCCTGCAGTCCTTGTCAATATTAGTGACCAGTAGCAGTGGATTTAAAGCTGCTGTTTGAGGAAACGGCCTTAGGGTGGCAGCATTTCTGCGTTACCAACTCTGCTTGCTAGGGAAACAGAACCTTCCTGCAAGTTGTGCTTTTAGGTTGCAGATTAGAGTGGAATGTGCCAGGACAAGCCCCCATAAGTTTTAGCCTCCTTAATTCTTGTTTATGTCTTTAATTTTTAGTTTTGATCAGAGCAAATTGGATTTTAAAATGTCGTTTGTTCTAGGTGTGCAGAATCTTGTTCATTTACACCTACACATATATATATCTTGATCTTTGTGTCCTTTTCCATGTAGGTTATTACAGAGTCTTGAGTAGACCACTCTTGGTATTCCATAGGTCTTGGGTGATGATATATTTTATATGTATTAGTATATGTTTGTTAACCCCAATATCCGAATTTATGCATTCGTCACACCTTTTCACTGGCTTAACCATAAGTTTGCCTTCTCAATCTGAGACTGTCTTTCTCTATGGAAATATGTTCATTTTTGTGAATTTTCAGATAACATAAGTGATATCATGGGACATTTGTCTTTCGCATTTTGACTTACTTCACGTTGTGTGATTATCTGTAGGCTCGTCTGTGGTGCTGCAAATGGCACTGTTTTATTTTTTTCGTGGCTAACATTCCATTCTGTACATATACCACTTCGTCTTTGTCCATTTATCGGTTTATGGACCTGTTTTCTTCCGTCCATGTCTTGGCTATTTAAATATTGCTGCAGTGCACAGTTGCCTGCCTCTGTCTTTCCGATTCTGGTGGTCTTAGGTTATAGGCCCAGAAGGTGCCCTGCCGGATCATATGGTAGCTCGATTTTTACCTTTTAAAGCAGCTCCATTCAGTTTTCATTAGTGCTCTTACCACTTTCCATCCCACCAGCAGCTAGAAGGTACACAGTTCTCTAAAACCCCTTCAGCATTTATAGTTTGTAGACTTTTTGCTGATGGTCATTTGACTGGTGTGCGGTGAAACCTTTTAGGAGGTGGGATTTGCATGCGTCTAATAATTCCTTATACTGAGCTTTACGCATGTCTTTTTTTTCCTTTTTTCCTTTTTTTTAAAAGAGTGAGTTCAACTTCCCTCTTCATATTGACTTCTTGAAAAATTTGTCATGTGTTGAATTTTCTTGGCTATTCCCTACCCCAGGGCATTTTTTGAGGGCAGGTGTCATTTACAGCCCTGCAGTCCTTGTGAATGTTAAGTGACCACTAGCACCGTGTTGAAAGCTGCTGCTGTGGGAAACAGCCACAAAGCGGCAGCTTTATTACGTTCTCAACTCTTGTTACTAGGGCAACAGAGTCTTTCTGGACGTCGTGTTTCTCGGTTGTAAATTAGAGTAGAATGTGCTCAGACAAACCCCCAGAAGTTGATTTCTCCTTACTTATGTTGCTTTTTTACATTAAATTTATATGTCTGACTGGAGTAATTTTGATTAGAGTCTTGTGATTGTCTGGCAGTACAGAATCTGGTCAATTATTCATACATACATCTGTTCATCTTCAGATCCTGTTACCATGTATGTTATTATAGAGTGTTGAGTAGACCTCCCTTGGTATTAGGTAGGTGTTTGGTCATTATATACTTTATAGATATTGGAGATTATATAATTCATATAGTTTATATGTTTATAGACATTTAACATACGTTAATATATGTATGTTAACATACATTAGTATATGTATGTTACCCCATAATCCTAATTTATCGATCCTCCCACCTTTCATTTTGGTTAACCATTAGTTTGTTTATAAGTCTGTGAGTGTCTTTCTCTGTGGAAATATGTTCTTTGGTAGCAATCTTAGGATAACATCTATAAATGATATCATGGGATATTTGGGATTGCCTTTTCACTTACTTGACGTAATATGATTATTTCTAGGCTCATCTGTAGTCATGAAAATGGCATTGTTCATTTTGTTCCGAGGCTAATATTCAACTCGGTACATATTCTACTTCTTCTTTGTCCATTTGTCTGTTGATGGACATCTTGTTTGCTTGCATGTCTAGGCTATTGTAAATATTGCTGCAGTGCATGTTTGCCTGTCTGTGTCTTTCCGATTCTGGTCTTCTTAAGGTGTAGGCCCATTAGGGGATCGGCCGCATCATATGGTAGCTCAATTTTTACCTTTTAAATGCAGCTCCATTCTGTTCTCATAATTAGCTGTTACCAGTTTACTTCCAACCAACAGCATAGCGGGTATGCATTTCTCCACAAACCCGTCAGCATTCATAGTTTGTAGACTTTTTACTGATGGCCTTTTGAATATTGGGTGGCGACATCTTTTTGTAGTTTGGATTTGCATCCAACCAATAATGCCTGATATTGAGCTTTTATCCATGTTCCTCTTTTTTTTGTAAATAAAAGAGTGAGTAAAACTTACCTCTTCAAATTGTTTTCTTGAAAAATTCTCTGTGTTGTGAACTTTTTTGGCCATTACCTACCCAGGACATTTTTTGAGGACACGTGTCATTGACAGCCCTACAATTCCTGTGAATCTTAAGTGACCGTTAGCCCTGTGTTTAAAGCTGCTGTTGTGGGAAACGACCACCAGGCGGCAGCATTTCTCCATTCCCAAATCTGGTTACTAGGACAGAAGAGCCTTCCTGAAAGTGGTTTTCCTAGGTTGTAAATTAGAATGGAATGTGCCAGAGATAACCCCAATAAGTTTATGTCTCATTAATTGTTGTTCGTGGTTTTAATTTTTTACATTGGAGTAATGATTAGAATAGTGTTTGTGCCAGGTGTGCACAATCAGGTTCAATTGAACATTATATATATCTATTCATGGGCAGATCCTCCTCCCATGTAAATTACTATTATTTTTTTAATAAATTTATTTTACTTAATTATTTATTTTTGGCTGAGTTGGATCTTCGCTGCTGCATATGGGCTTTCTCTAGTTGCGGTGAGCGGGGGCTACTCTCCATTGCACTGCACAGGCTTCTCCCTGCAGTGGCTTCTCTTGTTGCAGAGCACGGTCTCTAGGCATGCGGGCTTCAGTAGTTGTGGCACGTGGGCTCAGTAGCTGTGGCTCCTGGGCTCTAGAGCGCAGGCTCAGTAGTTGTGGTGCACGGGCTTATTTGCTCTGCAGCATGTGGGATCTTCCTGGACCAGGGATCGAACCCGTGTCCCCTGCACTGGCAGGCGGATTCTTAACCACGGCACCACCAGGGAAGCCCCCGTATGAATTATTACAGCGCGTTCAGTAGACCTTCCTTGGTATATGGTTGGTCTTTTTGATATATGTATTTAATATGTATTTGTATACGTATGGTAACCCTAATCTTCATTTATCCATTCCTCCCAGCTTTCGTTTTACAAAACCATAGTTTGTTTTCCAAGTCTGTGAGTGTCTTTCTCTGTGGAAATATGTTCATTTGTGTCAGTTGTTAGGTAACACCTAGAAGTGATATCACAGGATATTTGTCATCTGCTTTCCGACTTACCTCATGTTCTGAGATTATCTCTAGGCTCATCTATGGTGCTGCAAAGAGCAGTGTTTCATTCTTTTCCATGCCGAATATTCCATTGTGTACATGGACCACTTCTTTGTGCATTCATCTGTTGATGGACATTTTGGTTTCTTCCAACTCTTGGCTATGCAAAATATTGATGCAGTGCAGGCTTGCCAGCCTGTGTCTTTTGGATTCTGGTCTTCTCAGGGGATAGGCCCAGCAGCGGGCCTACTAGATCATATGGTAGTCTAATTTTTACCTTTAAACGCACCTCCATTCTGTTCTCACTACTGGCTGTTACCACTTGACATCTCACCAGCAACGAGAGGGTACACAGTCCTCTAAAACCCCTTCAGCATTTATTGTTTGTAGACTTTTTACTGATGGCATTTGGAGTGTTGGGTGGTGATACCTTTGTGTAGTTTAGATTTGCATGCATCTAATACTTCCCGATATTGAGCTTTTAATCCACGTCCGTTTTCTTTTTTTTGTTTTTTTAAAGTTGAACAGAAAAACTTACCTCTTCAAATTGTTTCCTTGAAAAATTTGCCGTGTTCTGAATTCCTGTGGCCATTACCTACACCTGGATATTTTGTGAGGGCAGGTGTCATTTACAACTCTGTAGTAATTGTGAATATTAAGTAACCATTAGCACTGGGTTTAAAGCTGCTGTTACAGGAACGGCCACAAGGCGGCAGCATGTCTATATTCCCAACTCTGGTTACTAGGGCAACAGAGCCTTCCTGGAAGTCCTGTTTGTAGGTTGTAAATTAGAGTGGAATGTGCCAGGACAAACCCCCCAAAACTTATGGCTACTTATTTGTTGTTGGTATCCTTCGTTTAATTTTCATTTTTATCAGAGCAAATTTGATTGCAATGTTGTGTTTGTTCTAGGTGTACAGAATCTGTTTCATTGATACATATATCTTTTACTGTTTGGATCCTGTTCCATATAGGTAATGACAGAATGTTGTGTAGACCTCTCTTGGTATTCGGTATGTTTTTGGTGATTCTATATTTTATAAGTATTAGCATATGTCTGTTAAAACCCAATATCCTCCGTTATACATTCGTCACACCTTTCCGCTTGGTTAACCACAAGTTTGTGTTCTGAATACGTGAGTGCCCTTCTCTGTGGAAATAAGTTCATTAATATCAATTTTTAGATAACACCTATACGTGATACCATAGGATATGTGTCTCTCGCTTTCTGACTTACTTCAAGATGTGTGATTATCTCTAGCCTCATCTATGGTGCTGCAAACAGCATTGTTTCATTCTTTTCTCTGTCTAATATTGCGTTGTGTACATGGACCTCTTTTTCGTCCATTCATCTGATGATGGACATTTTTGTTGCTTCCATGTCTTGGCTATTGTAAATACTGGTGCACTACACGATTTTCCATCCTGTGTCTTTTTGATTCTGGCCTTCACAGGTTACAGGCCCAAGAGTGGGCCTTCTGGATCATATGGTAACTCAATTTTTACCTTCAAACGCACTGCCATTCTCTTCCTGTTATTGGCTGTTACCAGTTCACATCCCACTTAGACCTAGAGGTTCTGCTATTCTCCACAACTTCTTCAACATCTACTGTTTGTAGACTTTTTGCTGATGGTCATTCTGACCGGTGTGAGGTGATACCTTTGGGTAGGTTGGCTTTGCATGTGTCTCATAATTCCTGATGTCGAGCTTTTATCAACATCCTTCAAATTGCCTTGTTGAAAAATTTGCTGTGTTTGAATTTTTTGGCCATTCCGTACCCCAGGACATTTTTTGAGGGCATGTCTCGTTTACACCCCTGCAGTCCTTGTCAATATTAGTGACCATTAGCAGTGGATTTAAAGCTGCTGTTTGAGGAAACGGCCTTAGGGTGGCAGCATTTCTGCGTTACCAACTCTGCTTGCTAGGGAAACAGAACCTTCCTGCAAGTTGTGCTTTTAGGTTGCAGATTAGAGTGGAATGTGCCAGGACAAGCCCCCATAAGTTTTAGCCTCCTTAATTCTTGTTTATGTCTTTAATTTTTAGTTTTGATCAGAGCAAATTGGATTTTAAAATGTCGTTTGTTCTAGGTGTGCAGAATCTTGTTCATTTACACCTACACATATATATATCTTGATCTTTGTGTCCTTTTCCATGTAGGTTATTACAGAGTCTTGAGTAGACCACTCTTGGTATTCCATAGGTCTTGGGTGATGATATATTTTATATGTATTAGTATATGTTTGTTAACCCCAATATCCGAATTTATGCATTCGTCACACCTTTTCACTGGCTTAACCATAAGTTTGCCTTCTCAATCTGAGACTGTCTTTCTCTATGGAAATATGTTCATTTTTGTGAATTTTCAGATAACATAAGTGATATCATGGGACATTTGTCTTTCGCATTTTGACTTACTTCACGTTGTGTGATTATCTGTAGGCTCGTCTGTGGTGCTGCAAATGGCACTGTTTTATTTTTTTCGTGGCTAACATTCCATTCTGTACATATACCACTTCGTCTTTGTCCATTTATCGGTTTATGGACCTGTTTTCTTGCGTCCATGTCTTGGCTATTTAAATATTGCTGCAGTGCACAGTTGCCTGCCTCTGTCTTTCCGATTCTGGTGGTCTTAGGTTATAGGCCCAGAAGGTGCCCTGCCGGATCATATGGTAGCTCGATTTTTACCTTTTAAAGCAGCTCCATTCAGTTTTCATTAGTGCTCTTACCACTTTCCATCCCACCAGCAGCTAGAAGGTACACAGTTCTCTAAAACCCCTTCAGCATTTATAGTTTGTAGACTTTTTGCTGATGGTCATTTGACTGGTGTGCGGTGAAACCTTTTAGGAGGTGGGATTTGCATGCGTCTAATAATTCCTTATACTGAGCTTTACGCATGTCTTTTTTTTCCTTTTTTCCTTTTTTTTAAAAGAGTGAGTTCAACTTCCCTCTTCATATTGACTTCTTGAAAAATTTGTCATGTGTTGAATTTTCTTGGCTATTCCCTACCCCAGGGCATTTTTTGAGGGCAGGTGTCATTTACAGCCCTGCAGTCCTTGTGAATGTTAAGTGACCACTAGCACCGTGTTGAAAGCTGCTGCTGTGGGAAACAGCCACAAAGCGGCAGCTTTATTACGTTCTCAACTCTTGTTACTAGGGCAACAGAGTCTTCCTGGACGTCGTGTTTCTCGGTTGTAAATTAGAGTAGAATGTGCTCAGACAAACCCCCAGAAGTTGATTTCTCCTTACTTATGTTGCTTTTTTACATTAAATTTATATGTCTGACTGGAGTAATTTTGATTAGAGTCTTGTGATTGTCTGGCAGTACAGAATCTGGTCAATTATTCATACATATATCTGTTCATCTTCAGATCCTGTTACCATGTATGTTATTATAGAGTGTTGAGTAGACCTCCCTTGGTATTAGGTAGGTGTTTGGTCATTATATACTTTATAGATATTGGAGATTATATAATTCATATAGTTTATATGTTTATAGACATTTAACATACGTTAATATATGTATGTTAACATACATTAGTATATGTATGTTACCCCATAATCCTAATTTATCGATCCTCCCACCTTTCATTTTGGTTAACCATTAGTTTGTTTATAAGTCTGTGAGTGTCTTTCTCTGTGGAAATATGTTCTTTGGTAGCAATCTTAGGATAACATCTATAAATGATATCATGGGATATTTGGGATTGCCTTTTCACTTACTTGACGTAATATGATTATTTCTAGGCTCATCTGTAGTCATGAAAATGGCATTGTTCATTTTGTTCCGAGGCTAATATTCAACTCGGTACATATTCTACTTCTTCTTTGTCCATTTGTCTGTTGATGGACATCTTGTTTGCTTGCATGTCTAGGCTATTGTAAATATTGCTGCAGTGCATGTTTGCCTGTCTGTGTCTTTCCGATTCTGGTCTTCTTAAGGTGTAGGCCCATTAGGGGATCGGCCGCATCATATGGTAGCTCAATTTTTACCTTTTAAATGCAGCTCCATTCTGTTCTCATAATTAGCTGTTACCAGTTTACTTCCAACCAACAGCATAGCGGGTATGCATTTCTCCACAAACCCGTCAGCATTCATAGTTTGTAGACTTTTTACTGATGGCCTTTTGAATATTGGGTGGCGACATCTTTTTGTAGTTTGGATTTGCATCCAACCAATAATGCCTGATATTGAGCTTTTATCCATGTTCCTCTTTTTTTTTGTAAATAAAAGAGTGAGTAAAACTTACCTCTTCAAATTGTTTTCTTGAAAAATTCTCTGTGTTGTGAACTTTTTTGGCCATTACCTACCCAGGACATTTTTTGAGGACACGTGTCATTGACAGCCCTACAATTCCTGTGAATCTTAAGTGACCGTTAGCCCTGTGTTTAAAGCTGCTGTTGTGGGAAACGACCACCAGGCGGCAGCATTTCTCCATTCCCAAATCTGGTTACTAGGACAGAAGAGCCTTCCTGAAAGTGGTTTTCCTAGGTTGTAAATTAGAATGGAATGTGCCAGAGATAACCCCAATAAGTTTATGTCTCATTAATTGTTGTTCGTGGTTTTAATTTTTTACATTGGAGTAATGATTAGAATAGTGTTTGTGCCAGGTGTGCACAATCAGGTTCAATTGAACATTATATATATCTATTCATGGGCAGATCCTCCTCCCATGTAAATTACTATTATTTTTTTAATAAATTTATTTTACTTAATTATTTATTTTTGGCTGAGTTGGATCTTCGCTGCTGCATATGGGCTTTCTCTAGTTGTGGTGAGCGGGGGCTACTCTCCATTGCACTGCACAGGCTTCTCCCTGCAGTGGCTTCTCTTGTTGCAGAGCACGGTCTCTAGGCATGCGGGCTTCAGTAGTTGTGGCACGTGGGCTCAGTAGCTGTGGCTCCTGGGCTCTAGAGCGCAGGCTCAGTAGTTGTGGTGCACGGGCTTATTTGCTCTGCAGCATGTGGGATCTTCCTGGACCAGGGATCGAACCCGTGTCCCCTGCACTGGCAGGCGGATTCTTAACCACGGCGCCACCAGGGAAGCCCCTGTATGAATTATTACAGCGCGTTCAGTAGACCTTCCTTGGTATATGGTTGGTCTTTTTGATATATGTATTTAATATGTATTTGTATACGTATGGTAACCCTAATCTTCATTTATCCATTCCTCCCAGCTTTCGTTTTACAAAACCATAGTTTGTTTTCCAAGTCTGTGAGTGTCTTTCTCTGTGGAAATATGTTCATTTGTGTCAGTTGTTAGGTAACACCTAGAAGTGATATCACAGGATATTTGTCATCTGCTTTCCGACTTACCTCATGTTCTGAGATTATCTCTAGGCTCATCTATGGTGCTGCAAAGAGCAGTGTTTCATTCTTTTCCATGCCGAATATTCCATTGTGTACATGGACCACTTCTTCTTTGTGCATTCATCTGTTGATGGACATTTTGGTTTCTTCCAACTCTTGGCTATGCAAAATATTGATGCAGTGCAGGCTTGCCAGCCTGTGTCTTTTGGATTCTGGTCTTCTCAGGGGATAGGCCCAGCAGCGGGCCTACTAGATCATATGGTAGTCTAATTTTTACCTTTAAACGCACCTCCATTCTGTTCTCACTACTGGCTGTTACCACTTGACATCTCACCAGCAACGAGAGGGTACACAGTCCTCTAAAACCCCTTCAGCATTTATTGTTTGTAGACTTTTTACTGATGGCATTTGGAGTGTTGGGTGGTGATACCTTTGTGTAGTTTAGATTTGCATGCATCTAATACTTCCCGATATTGAGCTTTTAATCCACGTCCGTTTTCTTTTTTTTGTTTTTTTAAAGTTGAACAGAAAAACTTACCTCTTCAAATTGTTTCCTTGAAAAATTTGCCGTGTTCTGAATTCCTGTGGCCATTACCTACACCTGGATATTTTGTGAGGGCAGGTGTCATTTACAACTCTGTAGTAATTGTGAATATTAAGTAACCATTAGCACTGGGTTTAAAGCTGCTGTTACAGGAACGGCCACAAGGCGGCAGCATGTCTATATTCCCAACTCTGGTTACTAGGGCAACAGAGCCTTCCTGGAAGTCCTGTTTGTAGGTTGTAAATTAGAGTGGAATGTGCCAGGACAAACCCCCCAAAACTTATGGCTACTTATTTGTTGTTGGTATCCTTCGTTTAATTTTCATTTTTATCAGAGCAAATTTGATTGCAATGTTGTGTTTGTTCTAGGTGTACAGAATCTGTTTCATTGATACATATATCTTTTACTGTTTGGATCCTGTTCCATATAGGTAATGACAGAATGTTGTGTAGACCTCTCTTGGTATTCGGTATGTTTTTGGTGATTCTATATTTTATAAGTATTAGCATATGTCTGTTAAAACCCAATATCCTCCGTTATACATTCGTCACACCTTTCCGCTTGGTTAACCACAAGTTTGTGTTCTGAATACGTGAGTGCCCTTCTCTGTGGAAATAAGTTCATTAATATCAATTTTTAGATAACACCTATACGTGATACCATAGGATATGTGTCTCTCGCTTTCTGACTTACTTCAAGATGTGTGATTATCTCTAGCCTCATCTATGGTGCTGCAAACAGCATTGTTTCATTCTTTTCTCTGTCTAATATTGCGTTGTGTACATGGACCTCTTTTTCGTCCATTCATCTGATGATGGACATTTTTGTTGCTTCCATGTCTTGGCTATTGTAAATACTGGTGCACTACACGATTTTCCATCCTGTGTCTTTTTGATTCTGGCCTTCACAGGTTACAGGCCCAAGAGTGGGCCTTCTGGATCATATGGTAACTCAATTTTTACCTTCAAACGCACTGCCATTCTCTTCCTGTTATTGGCTGTTACCAGTTCACATCCCACTTAGACCTAGAGGTTCTGCTATTCTCCACAACTTCTTCAACATCTACTGTTTGTAGACTTTTTGCTGATGGTCATTCTGACCGGTGTGAGGTGATACCTTTGGGTAGGTTGGCTTTGCATGTGTCTCATAATTCCTGATGTCGAGCTTTTATCAACATCCTTCAAATTGCCTTGTTGAAAAATTTGCTGTGTTTGAATTTTTTGGCCATTCCGTACCCCAGGACATTTTTTGAGGGCATGTCTCGTTTACACCCCTGCAGTCCTTGTCAATATTAGTGACCATTAGCAGTGGATTTAAAGCTGCTGTTTGAGGAAACGGCCTTAGGGTGGCAGCATTTCTGCGTTACCAACTCTGCTTGCTAGGGAAACAGAACCTTCCTGCAAGTTGTGCTTTTAGGTTGCAGATTAGAGTGGAATGTGCCAGGACAAGCCCCCATAAGTTTTAGCCTCCTTAATTCTTGTTTATGTCTTTAATTTTTAGTTTTGATCAGAGCAAATTGGATTTTAAAATGTCGTTTGTTCTAGGTGTGCAGAATCTTGTTCATTTACACCTACACATATATATATCTTGATCTTTGTGTCCTTTTCCATGTAGGTTATTACAGAGTCTTGAGTAGACCACTCTTGGTATTCCATAGGTCTTGGGTGATGATATATTTTATATGTATTAGTATATGTTTGTTAACCCCAATATCCGAATTTATGCATTCGTCACACCTTTTCACTGGCTTAACCATAAGTTTGCCTTCTCAATCTGAGACTGTCTTTCTCTATGGAAATATGTTCATTTTTGTGAATTTTCAGATAACATAAGTGATATCATGGGACATTTGTCTTTCGCATTTTGACTTACTTCACGTTGTGTGATTATCTGTAGGCTCGTCTGTGGTGCTGCAAATGGCACTGTTTTATTTTTTTCGTGGCTAACATTCCATTCTGTACATATACCACTTCGTCTTTGTCCATTTATCGGTTTATGGACCTGTTTTCTTGCGTCCATGTCTTGGCTATTTAAATATTGCTGCAGTGCACAGTTGCCTGCCTCTGTCTTTCCGATTCTGGTGGTCTTAGGTTATAGGCCCAGAAGGTGCCCTGCCGGATCATATGGTAGCTCGATTTTTACCTTTTAAAGCAGCTCCATTCAGTTTTCATTAGTGCTCTTACCACTTTCCATCCCACCAGCAGCTAGAAGGTACACAGTTCTCTAAAACCCCTTCAGCATTTATAGTTTGTAGACTTTTTGCTGATGGTCATTTGACTGGTGTGCGGTGAAACCTTTTAGGAGGTGGGATTTGCATGCGTCTAATAATTCCTTATACTGAGCTTTACGCATGTCTTTTTTTTCCTTTTTTCCTTTTTTTTAAAAGAGTGAGTTCAACTTCCCTCTTCATATTGACTTCTTGAAAAATTTGTCATGTGTTGAATTTTCTTGGCTATTCCCTACCCCAGGGCATTTTTTGAGGGCAGGTGTCATTTACAGCCCTGCAGTCCTTGTGAATGTTAAGTGACCACTAGCACCGTGTTGAAAGCTGCTGCTGTGGGAAACAGCCACAAAGCGGCAGCTTTATTACGTTCTCAACTCTTGTTACTAGGGCAACAGAGTCTTCCTGGACGTCGTGTTTCTCGGTTGTAAATTAGAGTAGAATGTGCTCAGACAAACCCCCAGAAGTTGATTTCTCCTTACTTATGTTGCTTTTTTACATTAAATTTATATGTCTGACTGGAGTAATTTTGATTAGAGTCTTGTGATTGTCTGGCAGTACAGAATCTGGTCAATTATTCATACATATATCTGTTCATCTTCAGATCCTGTTACCATGTATGTTATTATAGAGTGTTGAGTAGACCTCCCTTGGTATTAGGTAGGTGTTTGGTCATTATATACTTTATAGATATTGGAGATTATATAATTCATATAGTTTATATGTTTATAGACATTTAACATACGTTAATATATGTATGTTAACATACATTAGTATATGTATGTTACCCCATAATCCTAATTTATCGATCCTCCCACCTTTCATTTTGGTTAACCATTAGTTTGTTTATAAGTCTGTGAGTGTCTTTCTCTGTGGAAATATGTTCTTTGGTAGCAATCTTAGGATAACATCTATAAATGATATCATGGGATATTTGGGATTGCCTTTTCACTTACTTGACGTAATATGATTATTTCTAGGCTCATCTGTAGTCATGAAAATGGCATTGTTCATTTTGTTCCGAGGCTAATATTCAACTCGGTACATATTCTACTTCTTCTTTGTCCATTTGTCTGTTGATGGACATCTTGTTTGCTTGCATGTCTAGGCTATTGTAAATATTGCTGCAGTGCATGTTTGCCTGTCTGTGTCTTTCCGATTCTGGTCTTCTTAAGGTGTAGGCCCATTAGGGGATCGGCCGCATCATATGGTAGCTCAATTTTTACCTTTTAAATGCAGCTCCATTCTGTTCTCATAATTAGCTGTTACCAGTTTACTTCCAACCAACAGCATAGCGGGTATGCATTTCTCCACAAACCCGTCAGCATTCATAGTTTGTAGACTTTTTACTGATGGCCTTTTGAATATTGGGTGGCGACATCTTTTTGTAGTTTGGATTTGCATCCAACCAATAATGCCTGATATTGAGCTTTTATCCATGTTCCTCTTTTTTTTTGTAAATAAAAGAGTGAGTAAAACTTACCTCTTCAAATTGTTTTCTTGAAAAATTCTCTGTGTTGTGAACTTTTTTGGCCATTACCTACCCAGGACATTTTTTGAGGACACGTGTCATTGACAGCCCTACAATTCCTGTGAATCTTAAGTGACCGTTAGCCCTGTGTTTAAAGCTGCTGTTGTGGGAAACGACCACCAGGCGGCAGCATTTCTCCATTCCCAAATCTGGTTACTAGGACAGAAGAGCCTTCCTGAAAGTGGTTTTCCTAGGTTGTAAATTAGAATGGAATGTGCCAGAGATAACCCCAATAAGTTTATGTCTCATTAATTGTTGTTTGTGGTTTTAATTTTTTACATTGGAGTAATGATTAGAATAGTGTTTGTGCCAGGTGTGCACAATCAGGTTCAATTGAACATTATATATATCTATTCATGGGCAGATCCTCCTCCCATGTAAATTACTATTATTTTTTTAATAAATTTATTTTACTTAATTATTTATTTTTGGCTGAGTTGGATCTTCGCTGCTGCATATGGGCTTTCTCTAGTTGCGGTGAGCGGGGGCTACTCTCCATTGCACTGCACAGGCTTCTCCCTGCAGTGGCTTCTCTTGTTGCAGAGCACGGTCTCTAGGCATGCGGGCTTCAGTAGTTGTGGCACGTGGGCTCAGTAGCTGTGGCTCCTGGGCTCTAGAGCGCAGGCTCAGTAGTTGTGGTGCACGGGCTTATTTGCTCTGCAGCATGTGGGATCTTCCTGGACCAGGGATCGAACCCGTGTCCCCTGCACTGGCAGGCGGATTCTTAACCACGGCGCCACCAGGGAAGCCCCCGTATGAATTATTACAGCGCGTTCAGTAGACCTTCCTTGGTATATGGTTGGTCTTTTTGATATATGTATTTAATATGTATTTGTATACGTATGGTAACCCTAATCTTCATTTATCCATTCCTCCCAGCTTTCGTTTTACAAAACCATAGTTTGTTTTCCAAGTCTGTGAGTGTCTTTCTCTGTGGAAATATGTTCATTTGTGTCAGTTGTTAGGTAACACCTAGAAGTGATATCACAGGATATTTGTCATCTGCTTTCCGACTTACCTCATGTTCTGAGATTATCTCTAGGCTCATCTATGGTGCTGCAAAGAGCAGTGTTTCATTCTTTTCCATGCCGAATATTCCACTGTGTACATGGACCACTTCTTCTTTGTGCATTCATCTGTTGATGGACATTTTGGTTTCTTCCAACTCTTGGCTATGCAAAATATTGATGCAGTGCAGGCTTGCCAGCCTGTGTCTTTTGGATTCTGGTCTTCTCAGGGGATAGGCCCAGCAGCGGGCCCACTAGATCATATGGTAGTCTAATTTTTACCTTTAAACGCACCTCCATTCTGTTCTCACTACTGGCTGTTACCACTTGACATCTCACCAGCAACGAGAGGGTACACAGTCCTCTAAAACCCCTTCAGCATTTATTGTTTGTAGACTTTTTACTGATGGCATTTGGAGTGTTGGGTGGTGATACCTTTGTGTAGTTTAGATTTGCATGCATCTAATACTTCCCGATATTGAGCTTTTAATCCACGTCCGTTTTCTTTTTTTTGTTTTTTTAAAGTTGAACAGAAAAACTTACCTCTTCAAATTGTTTCCTTGAAAAATTTGCCGTGTTCTGAATTCCTGTGGCCATTACCTACACCTGGATATTTTGTGAGGGCAGGTGTCATTTACAACTCTGTAGTAATTGTGAATATTAAGTAACCATTAGCACTGGGTTTAAAGCTGCTGTTACAGGAACGGCCACAAGGCGGCAGCATGTCTATATTCCCAACTCTGGTTACTAGGGCAACAGAGCCTTCCTGGAAGTCCTGTTTGTAGGTTGTAAATTAGAGTGGAATGTGCCAGGACAAACCCCCCAAAACTTATGGCTACTTATTTGTTGTTGGTATCCTTCGTTTAATTTTCATTTTTATCAGAGCAAATTTGATTGCAATGTTGTGTTTGTTCTAGGTGTACAGAATCTGTTTCATTGATACATATATCTTTTACTGTTTGGATCCTGTTCCATATAGGTAATGACAGAATGTTGTGTAGACCTCTCTTGGTATTCGGTATGTTTTTGGTGATTCTATATTTTATAAGTATTAGCATATGTCTGTTAAAACCCAATATCCTCCGTTATACATTCGTCACACCTTTCCGCTTGGTTAACCACAAGTTTGTGTTCTGAATACGTGAGTGCCCTTCTCTGTGGAAATAAGTTCATTAATATCAATTTTTAGATAACACCTATACGTGATACCATAGGATATGTGTCTCTCGCTTTCTGACTTACTTCAAGATGTGTGATTATCTCTAGCCTCATCTATGGTGCTGCAAACAGCATTGTTTCATTCTTTTCTCTGTCTAATATTGCGTTGTGTACATGGACCTCTTTTTCGTCCATTCATCTGATGATGGACATTTTTGTTGCTTCCATGTCTTGGCTATTGTAAATACTGGTGCACTACACGATTTTCCATCCTGTGTCTTTTTGATTCTGGCCTTCACAGGTTACAGGCCCAAGAGTGGGCCTTCTGGATCATATGGTAACTCAATTTTTACCTTCAAACGCACTGCCATTCTCTTCCTGTTATTGGCTGTTACCAGTTCACATCCCACTTAGACCTAGAGGTTCTGCTATTCTCCACAACTTCTTCAACATCTACTGTTTGTAGACTTTTTGCTGATGGTCATTCTGACCGGTGTGAGGTGATACCTTTGGGTAGGTTGGCTTTGCATGTGTCTCATAATTCCTGATGTCGAGCTTTTATCAACATCCTTCAAATTGCCTTGTTGAAAAATTTGCTGTGTTTGAATTTTTTGGCCATTCCGTACCCCAGGACATTTTTTGAGGGCATGTCTCGTTTACACCCCTGCAGTCCTTGTCAATATTAGTGACCATTAGCAGTGGATTTAAAGCTGCTGTTTGAGGAAACGGCCTTAGGGTGGCAGCATTTCTGCGTTACCAACTCTGCTTGCTAGGGAAACAGAACCTTCCTGCCAGTTGTGCTTTTAGGTTGCAGATTAGAGTGGAATGTGCCAGGACAAGCCCCCATAAGTTTTAGCCTCCTTAATTCTTGTTTATGTCTTTAATTTTTAGTTTTGATCAGAGCAAATTGGATTTTAAAATGTCGTTTGTTCTAGGTGTGCAGAATCTTGTTCATTTACACCTACACATATATATATCTTGATCTTTGTGTCCTTTTCCATGTAGGTTATTACAGAGTCTTGAGTAGACCACTCTTGGTATTCCATAGGTCTTGGGTGATGATATATTTTATATGTATTAGTATATGTTTGTTAACCCCAATATCCGAATTTATGCATTCGTCACACCTTTTCACTGGCTTAACCATAAGTTTGCCTTCTCAATCTGAGACTGTCTTTCTCTATGGAAATATGTTCATTTTTGTGAATTTTCAGATAACATAAGTGATATCATGGGACATTTGTCTTTCGCATTTTGACTTACTTCACGTTGTGTGATTATCTGTAGGCTCGTCTGTGGTGCTGCAAATGGCACTGTTTTATTTTTTTCGTGGCTAACATTCCATTCTGTACATATACCACTTCGTCTTTGTCCATTTATCGGTTTATGGACCTGTTTTCTTGCGTCCATGTCTTGGCTATTTAAATATTGCTGCAGTGCACAGTTGCCTGCCTCTGTCTTTCCGATTCTGGTGGTCTTAGGTTATAGGCCCAGAAGGTGCCCTGCCGGATCATATGGTAGCTCGATTTTTACCTTTTAAAGCAGCTCCATTCAGTTTTCATTAGTGCTCTTACCACTTTCCATCCCACCAGCAGCTAGAAGGTACACAGTTCTCTAAAACCCCTTCAGCATTTATAGTTTGTAGACTTTTTGCTGATGGTCATTTGACTGGTGTGCGGTGAAACCTTTTAGGAGGTGGGATTTGCATGCGTCTAATAATTCCTTATACTGAGCTTTACGCATGTCTTTTTTTTCCTTTTTTCCTTTTTTTTAAAAGAGTGAGTTCAACTTCCCTCTTCATATTGACTTCTTGAAAAATTTGTCATGTGTTGAATTTTCTTGGCTATTCCCTACCCCAGGGCATTTTTTGAGGGCAGGTGTCATTTACAGCCCTGCAGTCCTTGTGAATGTTAAGTGACCACTAGCACCGTGTTGAAAGCTGCTGCTGTGGGAAACAGCCACAAAGCGGCAGCTTTATTACGTTCTCAACTCTTGTTACTAGGGCAACAGAGTCTTCCTGGACGTCGTGTTTCTCGGTTGTAAATTAGAGTAGAATGTGCTCAGACAAACCCCCAGAAGTTGATTTCTCCTTACTTATGTTGCTTTTTTACATTAAATTTATATGTCTGACTGGAGTAATTTTGATTAGAGTCTTGTGATTGTCTGGCAGTACAGAATCTGGTCAATTATTCATACATATATCTGTTCATCTTCAGATCCTGTTACCATGTATGTTATTATAGAGTGTTGAGTAGACCTCCCTTGGTATTAGGTAGGTGTTTGGTCATTATATACTTTATAGATATTGGAGATTATATAATTCATATAGTTTATATGTTTATAGACATTTAACATACGTTAATATATGTATGTTAACATACATTAGTATATGTATGTTACCCCATAATCCTAATTTATCGATCCTCCCACCTTTCATTTTGGTTAACCATTAGTTTGTTTATAAGTCTGTGAGTGTCTTTCTCTGTGGAAATATGTTCTTTGGTAGCAATCTTAGGATAACATCTATAAATGATATCATGGGATATTTGGGATTGCCTTTTCACTTACTTGACGTAATATGATTATTTCTAGGCTCATCTGTAGTCATGAAAATGGCATTGTTCATTTTGTTCCGAGGCTAATATTCAACTCGGTACATATTCTACTTCTTCTTTGTCCATTTGTCTGTTGATGGACATCTTGTTTGCTTGCATGTCTAGGCTATTGTAAATATTGCTGCAGTGCATGTTTGCCTGTCTGTGTCTTTCCGATTCTGGTCTTCTTAAGGTGTAGGCCCATTAGGGGATCGGCCGCATCATATGGTAGCTCAATTTTTACCTTTTAAATGCAGCTCCATTCTGTTCTCATAATTAGCTGTTACCAGTTTACTTCCAACCAACAGCATAGCGGGTATGCATTTCTCCACAAACCCGTCAGCATTCATAGTTTGTAGACTTTTTACTGATGGCCTTTTGAATATTGGGTGGCGACATCTTTTTGTAGTTTGGATTTGCATCCAACCAATAATGCCTGATATTGAGCTTTTATCCATGTTCCTCTTTTTTTTTGTAAATAAAAGAGTGAGTAAAACTTACCTCTTCAAATTGTTTTCTTGAAAAATTCTCTGTGTTGTGAACTTTTTTGGCCATTACCTACCCAGGACATTTTTTGAGGACACGTGTCATTGACAGCCCTACAATTCCTGTGAATCTTAAGTGACCGTTAGCCCTGTGTTTAAAGCTGCTGTTGTGGGAAACGACCACCAGGCGGCAGCATTTCTCCATTCCCAAATCTGGTTACTAGGACAGAAGAGCCTTCCTGAAAGTGGTTTTCCTAGGTTGTAAATTAGAATGGAATGTGCCAGAGATAACCCCAATAAGTTTATGTCTCATTAATTGTTGTTTGTGGTTTTAATTTTTTACATTGGAGTAATGATTAGAATAGTGTTTGTTCCAGGTGTGCACAATCAGGTTCAATTGAACATTATATATATCTATTCATGGGCAGATCCTCCTCCCATGTAAATTACTATTATTTTTTTAATAAATTTATTTTACTTAATTATTTATTTTTGGCTGAGTTGGATCTTCGCTGCTGCATATGGGCTTTCTCTAGTTGCGGTGAGCGGGGGCTACTCTCCATTGCACTGCACAGGCTTCTCCCTGCAGTGGCTTCTCTTGTTGCAGAGCACGGTCTCTAGGCATGCGGGCTTCAGTAGTTGTGGCACGTGGGCTCAGTAGCTGTGGCTCCTGGGCTCTAGAGCGCAGGCTCAGTAGTTGTGGTGCACGGGCTTATTTGCTCTGCAGCATGTGGGATCTTCCTGGACCAGGGATCGAACCCGTGTCCCCTGCACTGGCAGGCGGATTCTTAACCACGGCGCCACCAGGGAAGCCCCCGTATGAATTATTACAGCGCGTTCAGTAGACCTTCCTTGGTATATGGTTGGTCTTTTTGATATATGTATTTAATATGTATTTGTATACGTATGGTAACCCTAATCTTCATTTATCCATTCCTCCCAGCTTTCGTTTTACAAAACCATAGTTTGTTTTCCAAGTCTGTGAGTGTCTTTCTCTGTGGAAATATGTTCATTTGTGTCAGTTGTTAGGTAACACCTAGAAGTGATATCACAGGATATTTGTCATCTGCTTTCCGACTTACCTCATGTTCTGAGATTATCTCTAGGCTCATCTATGGTGCTGCAAAGAGCAGTGTTTCATTCTTTTCCATGCCGAATATTCCATTGTGTACATGGACCACTTCTTCTTTGTGCATTCATCTGTTGATGGACATTTTGGTTTCTTCCAACTCTTGGCTATGCAAAATATTGATGCAGTGCAGGCTTGCCAGCCTGTGTCTTTTGGATTCTGGTCTTCTCAGGGGATAGGCCCAGCAGCGGGCCTACTAGATCATATGGTAGTCTAATTTTTACCTTTAAACGCACCTCCATTCTGTTCTCACTACTGGCTGTTACCACTTGACATCTCACCAGCAACGAGAGGGTACACAGTCCTCTAAAACCCCTTCAGCATTTATTGTTTGTAGACTTTTTACTGATGGCATTTGGAGTGTTGGGTGGTGATACCTTTGTGTAGTTTAGATTTGCATGCATCTAATACTTCCCGATATTGAGCTTTTAATCCACGTCCGTTTTCTTTTTTTTGTTTTTTTAAAGTTGAACAGAAAAACTTACCTCTTCAAATTGTTTCCTTGAAAAATTTGCCGTGTTCTGAATTCCTGTGGCCATTACCTACACCTGGATATTTTGTGAGGGCAGGTGTCATTTACAACTCTGTAGTAATTGTGAATATTAAGTAACCATTAGCACTGGGTTTAAAGCTGCTGTTACAGGAACGGCCACAAGGCGGCAGCATGTCTATATTCCCAACTCTGGTTACTAGGGCAACAGAGCCTTCCTGGAAGTCCTGTTTGTAGGTTGTAAATTAGAGTGGAATGTGCCAGGACAAACCCCCCAAAACTTATGGCTACTTATTTGTTGTTGGTATCCTTCGTTTAATTTTCATTTTTATCAGAGCAAATTTGATTGCAATGTTGTGTTTGTTCTAGGTGTACAGAATCTGTTTCATTGATACATATATCTTTTACTGTTTGGATCCTGTTCCATATAGGTAATGACAGAATGTTGTGTAGACCTCTCTTGGTATTCGGTATGTTTTTGGTGATTCTATATTTTATAAGTATTAGCATATGTCTGTTAAAACCCAATATCCTCCGTTATACATTCGTCACACCTTTCCGCTTGGTTAACCACAAGTTTGTGTTCTGAATACGTGAGTGCCCTTCTCTGTGGAAATAAGTTCATTAATATCAATTTTTAGATAACACCTATACGTGATACCATAGGATATGTGTCTCTCGCTTTCTGACTTACTTCAAGATGTGTGATTATCTCTAGCCTCATCTATGGTGCTGCAAACAGCATTGTTTCATTCTTTTCTCTGTCTAATATTGCGTTGTGTACATGGACCTCTTTTTCGTCCATTCATCTGATGATGGACATTTTTGTTGCTTCCATGTCTTGGCTATTGTAAATACTGGTGCACTACACGATTTTCCATCCTGTGTCTTTTTGATTCTGGCCTTCACAGGTTACAGGCCCAAGAGTGGGCCTTCTGGATCATATGGTAACTCAATTTTTACCTTCAAACGCACTGCCATTCTCTTCCTGTTATTGGCTGTTACCAGTTCACATCCCACTTAGACCTAGAGGTTCTGCTATTCTCCACAACTTCTTCAACATCTACTGTTTGTAGACTTTTTGCTGATGGTCATTCTGACCGGTGTGAGGTGATACCTTTGGGTAGGTTGGCTTTGCATGTGTCTCATAATTCCTGATGTCGAGCTTTTATCAACATCCTTCAAATTGCCTTGTTGAAAAATTTGCTGTGTTTGAATTTTTTGGCCATTCCGTACCCCAGGACATTTTTTGAGGGCATGTCTCGTTTACACCCCTGCAGTCCTTGTCAATATTAGTGACCATTAGCAGTGGATTTAAAGCTGCTGTTTGAGGAAACGGCCTTAGGGTGGCAGCATTTCTGCGTTACCAACTCTGCTTGCTAGGGAAACAGAACCTTCCTGCAAGTTGTGCTTTTAGGTTGCAGATTAGAGTGGAATGTGCCAGGACAAGCCCCCATAAGTTTTAGCCTCCTTAATTCTTGTTTATGTCTTTAATTTTTAGTTTTGATCAGAGCAAATTGGATTTTAAAATGTCGTTTGTTCTAGGTGTGCAGAATCTTGTTCATTTACACCTACACATATATATATCTTGATCTTTGTGTCCTTTTCCATGTAGGTTATTACAGAGTCTTGAGTAGACCACTCTTGGTATTCCATAGGTCTTGGGTGATGATATATTTTATATGTATTAGTATATGTTTGTTAACCCCAATATCCGAATTTATGCATTCGTCACACCTTTTCACTGGCTTAACCATAAGTTTGCCTTCTCAATCTGAGACTGTCTTTCTCTATGGAAATATGTTCATTTTTGTGAATTTTCAGATAACATAAGTGATATCATGGGACATTTGTCTTTCGCATTTTGACTTACTTCACGTTGTGTGATTATCTGTAGGCTCGTCTGTGGTGCTGCAAATGGCACTGTTTTATTTTTTTCGTGGCTAACATTCCATTCTGTACATATACCACTTCGTCTTTGTCCATTTATCGGTTTATGGACCTGTTTTCTTGCGTCCATGTCTTGGCTATTTAAATATTGCTGCAGTGCACAGTTGCCTGCCTCTGTCTTTCCGATTCTGGTGGTCTTAGGTTATAGGCCCAGAAGGTGCCCTGCCGGATCATATGGTAGCTCGATTTTTACCTTTTAAAGCAGCTCCATTCAGTTTTCATTAGTGCTCTTACCACTTTCCATCCCACCAGCAGCTAGAAGGTACACAGTTCTCTAAAACCCCTTCAGCATTTATAGTTTGTAGACTTTTTGCTGATGGTCATTTGACTGGTGTGCGGTGAAACCTTTTAGGAGGTGGGATTTGCATGCGTCTAATAATTCCTTATACTGAGCTTTACGCATGTCTTTTTTTTCCTTTTTTCCTTTTTTTTAAAAGAGTGAGTTCAACTTCCCTCTTCATATTGACTTCTTGAAAAATTTGTCATGTGTTGAATTTTCTTGGCTATTCCCTACCCCAGGGCATTTTTTGAGGGCAGGTGTCATTTACAGCCCTGCAGTCCTTGTGAATGTTAAGTGACCACTAGCACCGTGTTGAAAGCTGCTGCTGTGGGAAACAGCCACAAAGCGGCAGCTTTATTACGTTCTCAACTCTTGTTACTAGGGCAACAGAGTCTTCCTGGACGTCGTGTTTCTCGGTTGTAAATTAGAGTAGAATGTGCTCAGACAAACCCCCAGAAGTTGATTTCTCCTTACTTATGTTGCTTTTTTACATTAAATTTATATGTCTGACTGGAGTAATTTTGATTAGAGTCTTGTGATTGTCTGGCAGTACAGAATCTGGTCAATTATTCATACATATATCTGTTCATCTTCAGATCCTGTTACCATGTATGTTATTATAGAGTGTTGAGTAGACCTCCCTTGGTATTAGGTAGGTGTTTGGTCATTATATACTTTATAGATATTGGAGATTATATAATTCATATAGTTTATATGTTTATAGACATTTAACATACGTTAATATATGTATGTTAACATACATTAGTATATGTATGTTACCCCATAATCCTAATTTATCGATCCTCCCACCTTTCATTTTGGTTAACCATTAGTTTGTTTATAAGTCTGTGAGTGTCTTTCTCTGTGGAAATATGTTCTTTGGTAGCAATCTTAGGATAACATCTATAAATGATATCATGGGATATTTGGGATTGCCTTTTCACTTACTTGACGTAATATGATTATTTCTAGGCTCATCTGTAGTCATGAAAATGGCATTGTTCATTTTGTTCCGAGGCTAATATTCAACTCGGTACATATTCTACTTCTTCTTTGTCCATTTGTCTGTTGATGGACATCTTGTTTGCTTGCATGTCTAGGCTATTGTAAATATTGCTGCAGTGCATGTTTGCCTGTCTGTGTCTTTCCGATTCTGGTCTTCTTAAGGTGTAGGCCCATTAGGGGATCGGCCGCATCATATGGTAGCTCAATTTTTACCTTTTAAATGCAGCTCCATTCTGTTCTCATAATTAGCTGTTACCAGTTTACTTCCAACCAACAGCATAGCGGGTATGCATTTCTCCACAAACCCGTCAGCATTCATAGTTTGTAGACTTTTTACTGATGGCCTTTTGAATATTGGGTGGCGACATCTTTTTGTAGTTTGGATTTGCATCCAACCAATAATGCCTGATATTGAGCTTTTATCCATGTTCCTCTTTTTTTTTGTAAATAAAAGAGTGAGTAAAACTTACCTCTTCAAATTGTTTTCTTGAAAAATTCTCTGTGTTGTGAACTTTTTTGGCCATTACCTACCCAGGACATTTTTTGAGGACACGTGTCATTGACAGCCCTACAATTCCTGTGAATCTTAAGTGACCGTTAGCCCTGTGTTTAAAGCTGCTGTTGTGGGAAACGACCACCAGGCGGCAGCATTTCTCCATTCCCAAATCTGGTTACTAGGACAGAAGAGCCTTCCTGAAAGTGGTTTTCCTAGGTTGTAAATTAGAATGGAATGTGCCAGAGATAACCCCAATAAGTTTATGTCTCATTAATTGTTGTTTGTGGTTTTAATTTTTTACATTGGAGTAATGATTAGAATAGTGTTTGTTCCAGGTGTGCACAATCAGGTTCAATTGAACATTATATATATCTATTCATGGGCAGATCCTCCTCCCATGTAAATTACTATTATTTTTTTAATAAATTTATTTTACTTAATTATTTATTTTTGGCTGAGTTGGATCTTCGCTGCTGCATATGGGCTTTCTCTAGTTGCGGTGAGCGGGGGCTACTCTCCATTGCACTGCACAGGCTTCTCCCTGCAGTGGCTTCTCTTGTTGCAGAGCACGGTCTCTAGGCATGCGGGCTTCAGTAGTTGTGGCACGTGGGCTCAGTAGCTGTGGCTCCTGGGCTCTAGAGCGCAGGCTCAGTAGTTGTGGTGCACGGGCTTATTTGCTCTGCAGCATGTGGGATCTTCCTGGACCAGGGATCGAACCCGTGTCCCCTGCACTGGCAGGCGGATTCTTAACCACGGCGCCACCAGGGAAGCCCCCGTATGAATTATTACAGCGCGTTCAGTAGACCTTCCTTGGTATATGGTTGGTCTTTTTGATATATGTATTTAATATGTATTTGTATACGTATGGTAACCCTAATCTTCATTTATCCATTCCTCCCAGCTTTCGTTTTACAAAACCATAGTTTGTTTTCCAAGTCTGTGAGTGTCTTTCTCTGTGGAAATATGTTCATTTGTGTCAGTTGTTAGGTAACACCTAGAAGTGATATCACAGGATATTTGTCATCTGCTTTCCGACTTACCTCATGTTCTGAGATTATCTCTAGGCTCATCTATGGTGCTGCAAAGAGCAGTGTTTCATTCTTTTCCATGCCGAATATTCCATTGTGTACATGGACCACTTCTTCTTTGTGCATTCATCTGTTGATGGACATTTTGGTTTCTTCCAACTCTTGGCTATGCAAAATATTGATGCAGTGCAGGCTTGCCAGCCTGTGTCTTTTGGATTCTGGTCTTCTCAGGGGATAGGCCCAGCAGCGGGCCTACTAGATCATATGGTAGTCTAATTTTTACCTTTAAACGCACCTCCATTCTGTTCTCACTACTGGCTGTTACCACTTGACATCTCACCAGCAACGAGAGGGTACACAGTCCTCTAAAACCCCTTCAGCATTTATTGTTTGTAGACTTTTTACTGATGGCATTTGGAGTGTTGGGTGGTGATACCTTTGTGTAGTTTAGATTTGCATGCATCTAATACTTCCCGATATTGAGCTTTTAATCCACGTCCGTTTTCTTTTTTTTGTTTTTTTAAAGTTGAACAGAAAAACTTACCTCTTCAAATTGTTTCCTTGAAAAATTTGCCGTGTTCTGAATTCCTGTGGCCATTACCTACACCTGGATATTTTGTGAGGGCAGGTGTCATTTACAACTCTGTAGTAATTGTGAATATTAAGTAACCATTAGCACTGGGTTTAAAGCTGCTGTTACAGGAACGGCCACAAGGCGGCAGCATGTCTATATTCCCAACTCTGGTTACTAGGGCAACAGAGCCTTCCTGGAAGTCCTGTTTGTAGGTTGTAAATTAGAGTGGAATGTGCCAGGACAAACCCCCCAAAACTTATGGCTACTTATTTGTTGTTGGTATCCTTCGTTTAATTTTCATTTTTATCAGAGCAAATTTGATTGCAATGTTGTGTTTGTTCTAGGTGTACAGAATCTGTTTCATTGATACATATATCTTTTACTGTTTGGATCCTGTTCCATATAGGTAATGACAGAATGTTGTGTAGACCTCTCTTGGTATTCGGTATGTTTTTGGTGATTCTATATTTTATAAGTATTAGCATATGTCTGTTAAAACCCAATATCCTCCGTTATACATTCGTCACACCTTTCCGCTTGGTTAACCACAAGTTTGTGTTCTGAATACGTGAGTGCCCTTCTCTGTGGAAATAAGTTCATTAATATCAATTTTTAGATAACACCTATACGTGATACCATAGGATATGTGTCTCTCGCTTTCTGACTTACTTCAAGATGTGTGATTATCTCTAGCCTCATCTATGGTGCTGCAAACAGCATTGTTTCATTCTTTTCTCTGTCTAATATTGCGTTGTGTACATGGACCTCTTTTTCGTCCATTCATCTGATGATGGACATTTTTGTTGCTTCCATGTCTTGGCTATTGTAAATACTGGTGCACTACACGATTTTCCATCCTGTGTCTTTTTGATTCTGGCCTTCACAGGTTACAGGCCCAAGAGTGGGCCTTCTGGATCATATGGTAACTCAATTTTTACCTTCAAACGCACTGCCATTCTCTTCCTGTTATTGGCTGTTACCAGTTCACATCCCACTTAGACCTAGAGGTTCTGCTATTCTCCACAACTTCTTCAACATCTACTGTTTGTAGACTTTTTGCTGATGGTCATTCTGACCGGTGTGAGGTGATACCTTTGGGTAGGTTGGCTTTGCATGTGTCTCATAATTCCTGATGTCGAGCTTTTATCAACATCCTTCAAATTGCCTTGTTGAAAAATTTGCTGTGTTTGAATTTTTTGGCCATTCCGTACCCCAGGACATTTTTTGAGGGCATGTCTCGTTTACACCCCTGCAGTCCTTGTCAATATTAGTGACCATTAGCAGTGGATTTAAAGCTGCTGTTTGAGGAAACGGCCTTAGGGTGGCAGCATTTCTGCGTTACCAACTCTGCTTGCTAGGGAAACAGAACCTTCCTGCAAGTTGTGCTTTTAGGTTGCAGATTAGAGTGGAATGTGCCAGGACAAGCCCCCATAAGTTTTAGCCTCCTTAATTCTTGTTTATGTCTTTAATTTTTAGTTTTGATCAGAGCAAATTGGATTTTAAAATGTCGTTTGTTCTAGGTGTGCAGAATCTTGTTCATTTACACCTACACATATATATATCTTGATCTTTGTGTCCTTTTCCATGTAGGTTATTACAGAGTCTTGAGTAGACCACTCTTGGTATTCCATAGGTCTTGGGTGATGATATATTTTATATGTATTAGTATATGTTTGTTAACCCCAATATCCGAATTTATGCATTCGTCACACCTTTTCACTGGCTTAACCATAAGTTTGCCTTCTCAATCTGAGACTGTCTTTCTCTATGGAAATATGTTCATTTTTGTGAATTTTCAGATAACATAAGTGATATCATGGGACATTTGTCTTTCGCATTTTGACTTACTTCACGTTGTGTGATTATCTGTAGGCTCGTCTGTGGTGCTGCAAATGGCACTGTTTTATTTTTTTCGTGGCTAACATTCCATTCTGTACATATACCACTTCGTCTTTGTCCATTTATCGGTTTATGGACCTGTTTTCTTGCGTCCATGTCTTGGCTATTTAAATATTGCTGCAGTGCACAGTTGCCTGCCTCTGTCTTTCCGATTCTGGTGGTCTTAGGTTATAGGCCCAGAAGGTGCCCTGCCGGATCATATGGTAGCTCGATTTTTACCTTTTAAAGCAGCTCCATTCAGTTTTCATTAGTGCTCTTACCACTTTCCATCCCACCAGCAGCTAGAAGGTACACAGTTCTCTAAAACCCCTTCAGCATTTATAGTTTGTAGACTTTTTGCTGATGGTCATTTGACTGGTGTGCGGTGAAACCTTTTAGGAGGTGGGATTTGCATGCGTCTAATAATTCCTTATACTGAGCTTTACGCATGTCTTTTTTTTCCTTTTTTCCTTTTTTTTAAAAGAGTGAGTTCAACTTCCCTCTTCATATTGACTTCTTGAAAAATTTGTCATGTGTTGAATTTTCTTGGCTATTCCCTACCCCAGGGCATTTTTTGAGGGCAGGTGTCATTTACAGCCCTGCAGTCCTTGTGAATGTTAAGTGACCACTAGCACCGTGTTGAAAGCTGCTGCTGTGGGAAACAGCCACAAAGCGGCAGCTTTATTACGTTCTCAACTCTTGTTACTAGGGCAACAGAGTCTTCCTGGACGTCGTGTTTCTCGGTTGTAAATTAGAGTAGAATGTGCTCAGACAAACCCCCAGAAGTTGATTTCTCCTTACTTATGTTGCTTTTTTACATTAAATTTATATGTCTGACTGGAGTAATTTTGATTAGAGTCTTGTGATTGTCTGGCAGTACAGAATCTGGTCAATTATTCATACATATATCTGTTCATCTTCAGATCCTGTTACCATGTATGTTATTATAGAGTGTTGAGTAGACCTCCCTTGGTATTAGGTAGGTGTTTGGTCATTATATACTTTATAGATATTGGAGATTATATAATTCATATAGTTTATATGTTTATAGACATTTAACATACGTTAATATATGTATGTTAACATACATTAGTATATGTATGTTACCCCATAATCCTAATTTATCGATCCTCCCACCTTTCATTTTGGTTAACCATTAGTTTGTTTATAAGTCTGTGAGTGTCTTTCTCTGTGGAAATATGTTCTTTGGTAGCAATCTTAGGATAACATCTATAAATGATATCATGGGATATTTGGGATTGCCTTTTCACTTACTTGACGTAATATGATTATTTCTAGGCTCATCTGTAGTCATGAAAATGGCATTGTTCATTTTGTTCCGAGGCTAATATTCAACTCGGTACATATTCTACTTCTTCTTTGTCCATTTGTCTGTTGATGGACATCTTGTTTGCTTGCATGTCTAGGCTATTGTAAATATTGCTGCAGTGCATGTTTGCCTGTCTGTGTCTTTCCGATTCTGGTCTTCTTAAGGTGTAGGCCCATTAGGGGATCGGCCGCATCATATGGTAGCTCAATTTTTACCTTTTAAATGCAGCTCCATTCTGTTCTCATAATTAGCTGTTACCAGTTTACTTCCAACCAACAGCATAGCGGGTATGCATTTCTCCACAAACCCGTCAGCATTCATAGTTTGTAGACTTTTTACTGATGGCCTTTTGAATATTGGGTGGCGACATCTTTTTGTAGTTTGGATTTGCATCCAACCAATAATGCCTGATATTGAGCTTTTATCCATGTTCCTCTTTTTTTTTGTAAATAAAAGAGTGAGTAAAACTTACCTCTTCAAATTGTTTTCTTGAAAAATTCTCTGTGTTGTGAACTTTTTTGGCCATTACCTACCCAGGACATTTTTTGAGGACACGTGTCATTGACAGCCCTACAATTCCTGTGAATCTTAAGTGACCGTTAGCCCTGTGTTTAAAGCTGCTGTTGTGGGAAACGACCACCAGGCGGCAGCATTTCTCCATTCCCAAATCTGGTTACTAGGACAGAAGAGCCTTCCTGAAAGTGGTTTTCCTAGGTTGTAAATTAGAATGGAATGTGCCAGAGATAACCCCAATAAGTTTATGTCTCATTAATTGTTGTTCGTGGTTTTAATTTTTTACATTGGAGTAATGATTAGAATAGTGTTTGTGCCAGGTGTGCACAATCAGGTTCAATTGAACATTATATATATCTATTCATGGGCAGATCCTCCTCCCATGTAAATTACTATTATTTTTTTAATAAATTTATTTTACTTAATTATTTATTTTTGGCTGAGTTGGATCTTCGCTGCTGCATATGGGCTTTCTCTAGTTGCGGTGAGCGGGGGCTACTCTCCATTGCACTGCACAGGCTTCTCCCTGCAGTGGCTTCTCTTGTTGCAGAGCACGGTCTCTAGGCATGCGGGCTTCAGTAGTTGTGGCACGTGGGCTCAGTAGCTGTGGCTCCTGGGCTCTAGAGCGCAGGCTCAGTAGTTGTGGTGCACGGGCTTATTTGCTCTGCAGCATGTGGGATCTTCCTGGACCAGGGATCGAACCCGTGTCCCCTGCACTGGCAGGCGGATTCTTAACCACGGCACCACCAGGGAAGCCCCCGTATGAATTATTACAGCGCGTTCAGTAGACCTTCCTTGGTATATGGTTGGTCTTTTTGATATATGTATTTAATATGTATTTGTATACGTATGGTAACCCTAATCTTCATTTATCCATTCCTCCCAGCTTTCGTTTTACAAAACCATAGTTTGTTTTCCAAGTCTGTGAGTGTCTTTCTCTGTGGAAATATGTTCATTTGTGTCAGTTGTTAGGTAACACCTAGAAGTGATATCACAGGATATTTGTCATCTGCTTTCCGACTTACCTCATGTTCTGAGATTATCTCTAGGCTCATCTATGGTGCTGCAAAGAGCAGTGTTTCATTCTTTTCCATGCCGAATATTCCACTGTGTACATGGACCACTTCTTCTTTGTGCATTCATCTGTTGATGGACATTTTGGTTTCTTCCAACTCTTGGCTATGCAAAATATTGATGCAGTGCAGGCTTGCCAGCCTGTGTCTTTTGGATTCTGGTCTTCTCAGGGGATAGGCCCAGCAGCGGGCCTACTAGATCATATGGTAGTCTAATTTTTACCTTTAAACGCACCTCCATTCTGTTCTCACTACTGGCTGTTACCACTTGACATCTCACCAGCAACGAGAGGGTACACAGTCCTCTAAAACCCCTTCAGCATTTATTGTTTGTAGACTTTTTACTGATGGCATTTGGAGTGTTGGGTGGTGATACCTTTGTGTAGTTTAGATTTGCATGCATCTAATACTTCCCGATATTGAGCTTTTAATCCACGTCCGTTTTCTTTTTTTTGTTTTTTTAAAGTTGAACAGAAAAACTTACCTCTTCAAATTGTTTCCTTGAAAAATTTGCCGTGTTCTGAATTCCTGTGGCCATTACCTACACCTGGATATTTTGTGAGGGCAGGTGTCATTTACAACTCTGTAGTAATTGTGAATATTAAGTAACCATTAGCACTGGGTTTAAAGCTGCTGTTACAGGAACGGCCACAAGGCGGCAGCATGTCTATATTCCCAACTCTGGTTACTAGGGCAACAGAGCCTTCCTGGAAGTCCTGTTTGTAGGTTGTAAATTAGAGTGGAATGTGCCAGGACAAACCCTCCAAAACTTATGGCTACTTATTTGTTGTTGGTATCCTTCGTTTAATTTTCATTTTTATCAGAGCAAATTTGATTGCAATGTTGTGTTTGTTCTAGGTGTACAGAATCTGTTTCATTGATACATATATCTTTTACTGTTTGGATCCTGTTCCATATAGGTAATGACAGAATGTTGTGTAGACCTCTCTTGGTATTCGGTATGTTTTTGGTGATTCTATATTTTATAAGTATTAGCATATGTCTGTTAAAACCCAATATCCTCCGTTATACATTCGTCACACCTTTCCGCTTGGTTAACCACAAGTTTGTGTTCTGAATACGTGAGTGCCCTTCTCTGTGGAAATAAGTTCATTAATATCAATTTTTAGATAACACCTATACGTGATACCATAGGATATGTGTCTCTCGCTTTCTGACTTACTTCAAGATGTGTGATTATCTCTAGCCTCATCTATGGTGCTGCAAACAGCATTGTTTCATTCTTTTCTCTGTCTAATATTGCGTTGTGTACATGGACCTCTTTTTCGTCCATTCATCTGATGATGGACATTTTTGTTGCTTCCATGTCTTGGCTATTGTAAATACTGGTGCACTACACGATTTTCCATCCTGTGTCTTTTTGATTCTGGCCTTCACAGGTTACAGGCCCAAGAGTGGGCCTTCTGGATCATATGGTAACTCAATTTTTACCTTCAAACGCACTGCCATTCTCTTCCTGTTATTGGCTGTTACCAGTTCACATCCCACTTAGACCTAGAGGTTCTGCTATTCTCCACAACTTCTTCAACATCTACTGTTTGTAGACTTTTTGCTGATGGTCATTCTGACCGGTGTGAGGTGATACCTTTGGGTAGGTTGGCTTTGCATGTGTCTCATAATTCCTGATGTCGAGCTTTTATCAACATCCTTCAAATTGCCTTGTTGAAAAATTTGCTGTGTTTGAATTTTTTGGCCATTCCGTACCCCAGGACATTTTTTGAGGGCATGTCTCGTTTACACCCCTGCAGTCCTTGTCAATATTAGTGACCATTAGCAGTGGATTTAAAGCTGCTGTTTGAGGAAACGGCCTTAGGGTGGCAGCATTTCTGCGTTACCAACTCTGCTTGCTAGGGAAACAGAACCTTCCTGCAAGTTGTGCTTTTAGGTTGCAGATTAGAGTGGAATGTGCCAGGACAAGCCCCCATAAGTTTTAGCCTCCTTAATTCTTGTTTATGTCTTTAATTTTTAGTTTTGATCAGAGCAAATTGGATTTTAAAATGTCGTTTGTTCTAGGTGTGCAGAATCTTGTTCATTTACACCTACACATATATATATCTTGATCTTTGTGTCCTTTTCCATGTAGGTTATTACAGAGTCTTGAGTAGACCACTCTTGGTATTCCATAGGTCTTGGGTGATGATATATTTTATATGTATTAGTATATGTTTGTTAACCCCAATATCCGAATTTATGCATTCGTCACACCTTTTCACTGGCTTAACCATAAGTTTGCCTTCTCAATCTGAGACTGTCTTTCTCTATGGAAATATGTTCATTTTTGTGAATTTTCAGATAACATAAGTGATATCATGGGACATTTGTCTTTCGCATTTTGACTTACTTCACGTTGTGTGATTATCTGTAGGCTCGTCTGTGGTGCTGCAAATGGCACTGTTTTATTTTTTTCGTGGCTAACATTCCATTCTGTACATATACCACTTCGTCTTTGTCCATTTATCGGTTTATGGACCTGTTTTCTTGCGTCCATGTCTTGGCTATTTAAATATTGCTGCAGTGCACAGTTGCCTGCCTCTGTCTTTCTGATTCTGGTGGTCTTAGGTTATAGGCCCAGAAGGTGCCCTGCCGGATCATATGGTAGCTCGATTTTTACCTTTTAAAGCAGCTCCATTCAGTTTTCATTAGTGCTCTTACCACTTTCCATCCCACCAGCAGCTAGAAGGTACACAGTTCTCTAAAACCCCTTCAGCATTTATAGTTTGTAGACTTTTTGCTGATGGTCATTTGACTGGTGTGCGGTGAAACCTTTTAGGAGGTGGGATTTGCATGCGTCTAATAATTCCTTATACTGAGCTTTACGCATGTCTTTTTTTTCCTTTTTTCCTTTTTTTTAAAAGAGTGAGTTCAACTTCCCTCTTCATATTGACTTCTTGAAAAATTTGTCATGTGTTGAATTTTCTTGGCTATTCCCTACCCCAGGGCATTTTTTGAGGGCAGGTGTCATTTACAGCCCTGCAGTCCTTGTGAATGTTAAGTGACCACTAGCACCGTGTTGAAAGCTGCTGCTGTGGGAAACAGCCACAAAGCGGCAGCTTTATTACGTTCTCAACTCTTGTTACTAGGGCAACAGAGTCTTCCTGGACGTCGTGTTTCTCGGTTGTAAATTAGAGTAGAATGTGCTCAGACAAACCCCCAGAAGTTGATTTCTCCTTACTTATGTTGCTTTTTTACATTAAATTTATATGTCTGACTGGAGTAATTTTGATTAGAGTCTTGTGATTGTCTGGCAGTACAGAATCTGGTCAATTATTCATACATATATCTGTTCATCTTCAGATCCTGTTACCATGTATGTTATTATAGAGTGTTGAGTAGACCTCCCTTGGTATTAGGTAGGTGTTTGGTCATTATATACTTTATAGATATTGGAGATTATATAATTCATATAGTTTATATGTTTATAGACATTTAACATACGTTAATATATGTATGTTAACATACATTAGTATATGTATGTTACCCCATAATCCTAATTTATCGATCCTCCCACCTTTCATTTTGGTTAACCATTAGTTTGTTTATAAGTCTGTGAGTGTCTTTCTCTGTGGAAATATGTTCTTTGGTAGCAATCTTAGGATAACATCTATAAATGATATCATGGGATATTTGGGATTGCCTTTTCACTTACTTGACGTAATATGATTATTTCTAGGCTCATCTGTAGTCATGAAAATGGCATTGTTCATTTTGTTCCGAGGCTAATATTCAACTCGGTACATATTCTACTTCTTCTTTGTCCATTTGTCTGTTGATGGACATCTTGTTTGCTTGCATGTCTAGGCTATTGTAAATATTGCTGCAGTGCATGTTTGCCTGTCTGTGTCTTTCCGATTCTGGTCTTCTTAAGGTGTAGGCCCATTAGGGGATCGGCCGCATCATATGGTAGCTCAATTTTTACCTTTTAAATGCAGCTCCATTCTGTTCTCATAATTAGCTGTTACCAGTTTACTTCCAACCAACAGCATAGCGGGTATGCATTTCTCCACAAACCCGTCAGCATTCATAGTTTGTAGACTTTTTACTGATGGCCTTTTGAATATTGGGTGGCGACATCTTTTTGTAGTTTGGATTTGCATCCAACCAATAATGCCTGATATTGAGCTTTTATCCATGTTCCTCTTTTTTTTTGTAAATAAAAGAGTGAGTAAAACTTACCTCTTCAAATTGTTTTCTTGAAAAATTCTCTGTGTTGTGAACTTTTTTGGCCATTACCTACCCAGGACATTTTTTGAGGACACGTGTCATTGACAGCCCTACAATTCCTGTGAATCTTAAGTGACCGTTAGCCCTGTGTTTAAAGCTGCTGTTGTGGGAAACGACCACCAGGCGGCAGCATTTCTCCATTCCCAAATCTGGTTACTAGGACAGAAGAGCCTTCCTGAAAGTGGTTTTCCTAGGTTGTAAATTAGAATGGAATGTGCCAGAGATAACCCCAATAAGTTTATGTCTCATTAATTGTTGTTCGTGGTTTTAATTTTTTACATTGGAGTAATGATTAGAATAGTGTTTGTGCCAGGTGTGCACAATCAGGTTCAATTGAACATTATATATATCTATTCATGGGCAGATCCTCCTCCCATGTAAATTACTATTATTTTTTTAATAAATTTATTTTACTTAATTATTTATTTTTGGCTGAGTTGGATCTTCGCTGCTGCATATGGGCTTTCTCTAGTTGCGGTGAGCGGGGGCTACTCTCCATTGCACTGCACAGGCTTCTCCCTGCAGTGGCTTCTCTTGTTGCAGAGCACGGTCTCTAGGCATGCGGGCTTCAGTAGTTGTGGCACGTGGGCTCAGTAGCTGTGGCTCCTGGGCTCTAGAGCGCAGGCTCAGTAGTTGTGGTGCACGGGCTTATTTGCTCTGCAGCATGTGGGATCTTCCTGGACCAGGGATCGAACCCGTGTCCCCTGCACTGGCAGGCGGATTCTTAACCACGGCACCACCAGGGAAGCCCCCGTATGAATTATTACAGCGCGTTCAGTAGACCTTCCTTGGTATATGGTTGGTCTTTTTGATATATGTATTTAATATGTATTTGTATACGTATGGTAACCCTAATCTTCATTTATCCATTCCTCCCAGCTTTCGTTTTACAAAACCATAGTTTGTTTTCCAAGTCTGTGAGTGTCTTTCTCTGTGGAAATATGTTCATTTGTGTCAGTTGTTAGGTAACACCTAGAAGTGATATCACAGGATATTTGTCATCTGCTTTCCGACTTACCTCATGTTCTGAGATTATCTCTAGGCTCATCTATGGTGCTGCAAAGAGCAGTGTTTCATTCTTTTCCATGCCGAATATTCCACTGTGTACATGGACCACTTCTTCTTTGTGCATTCATCTGTTGATGGACATTTTGGTTTCTTCCAACTCTTGGCTATGCAAAATATTGATGCAGTGCAGGCTTGCCAGCCTGTGTCTTTTGGATTCTGGTCTTCTCAGGGGATAGGCCCAGCAGCGGGCCTACTAGATCATATGGTAGTCTAATTTTTACCTTTAAACGCACCTCCATTCTGTTCTCACTACTGGCTGTTACCACTTGACATCTCACCAGCAACGAGAGGGTACACAGTCCTCTAAAACCCCTTCAGCATTTATTGTTTGTAGACTTTTTACTGATGGCATTTGGAGTGTTGGGTGGTGATACCTTTGTGTAGTTTAGATTTGCATGCATCTAATACTTCCCGATATTGAGCTTTTAATCCACGTCCGTTTTCTTTTTTTTGTTTTTTTAAAGTTGAACAGAAAAACTTACCTCTTCAAATTGTTTCCTTGAAAAATTTGCCGTGTTCTGAATTCCTGTGGCCATTACCTACACCTGGATATTTTGTGAGGGCAGGTGTCATTTACAACTCTGTAGTAATTGTGAATATTAAGTAACCATTAGCACTGGGTTTAAAGCTGCTGTTACAGGAACGGCCACAAGGCGGCAGCATGTCTATATTCCCAACTCTGGTTACTAGGGCAACAGAGCCTTCCTGGAAGTCCTGTTTGTAGGTTGTAAATTAGAGTGGAATGTGCCAGGACAAACCCCCCAAAACTTATGGCTACTTATTTGTTGTTGGTATCCTTCGTTTAATTTTCATTTTTATCAGAGCAAATTTGATTGCAATGTTGTGTTTGTTCTAGGTGTACAGAATCTGTTTCATTGATACATATATCTTTTACTGTTTGGATCCTGTTCCATATAGGTAATGACAGAATGTTGTGTAGACCTCTCTTGGTATTCGGTATGTTTTTGGTGATTCTATATTTTATAAGTATTAGCATATGTCTGTTAAAACCCAATATCCTCCGTTATACATTCGTCACACCTTTCCGCTTGGTTAACCACAAGTTTGTGTTCTGAATACGTGAGTGCCCTTCTCTGTGGAAATAAGTTCATTAATATCAATTTTTAGATAACACCTATACGTGATACCATAGGATATGTGTCTCTCGCTTTCTGACTTACTTCAAGATGTGTGATTATCTCTAGCCTCATCTATGGTGCTGCAAACAGCATTGTTTCATTCTTTTCTCTGTCTAATATTGCGTTGTGTACATGGACCTCTTTTTCGTCCATTCATCTGATGATGGACATTTTTGTTGCTTCCATGTCTTGGCTATTGTAAATACTGGTGCACTACACGATTTTCCATCCTGTGTCTTTTTGATTCTGGCCTTCACAGGTTACAGGCCCAAGAGTGGGCCTTCTGGATCATATGGTAACTCAATTTTTACCTTCAAACGCACTGCCATTCTCTTCCTGTTATTGGCTGTTACCAGTTCACATCCCACTTAGACCTAGAGGTTCTGCTATTCTCCACAACTTCTTCAACATCTACTGTTTGTAGACTTTTTGCTGATGGTCATTCTGACCGGTGTGAGGTGATACCTTTGGGTAGGTTGGCTTTGCATGTGTCTCATAATTCCTGATGTCGAGCTTTTATCAACATCCTTCAAATTGCCTTGTTGAAAAATTTGCTGTGTTTGAATTTTTTGGCCATTCCGTACCCCAGGACATTTTTTGAGGGCATGTCTCGTTTACACCCCTGCAGTCCTTGTCAATATTAGTGACCATTAGCAGTGGATTTAAAGCTGCTGTTTGAGGAAACGGCCTTAGGGTGGCAGCATTTCTGCGTTACCAACTCTGCTTGCTAGGGAAACAGAACCTTCCTGCAAGTTGTGCTTTTAGGTTGCAGATTAGAGTGGAATGTGCCAGGACAAGCCCCCATAAGTTTTAGCCTCCTTAATTCTTGTTTATGTCTTTAATTTTTAGTTTTGATCAGAGCAAATTGGATTTTAAAATGTCGTTTGTTCTAGGTGTGCAGAATCTTGTTCATTTACACCTACACATATATATATCTTGATCTTTGTGTCCTTTTCCATGTAGGTTATTACAGAGTCTTGAGTAGACCACTCTTGGTATTCCATAGGTCTTGGGTGATGATATATTTTATATGTATTAGTATATGTTTGTTAACCCCAATATCCGAATTTATGCATTCGTCACACCTTTTCACTGGCTTAACCATAAGTTTGCCTTCTCAATCTGAGACTGTCTTTCTCTATGGAAATATGTTCATTTTTGTGAATTTTCAGATAACATAAGTGATATCATGGGACATTTGTCTTTCGCATTTTGACTTACTTCACGTTGTGTGATTATCTGTAGGCTCGTCTGTGGTGCTGCAAATGGCACTGTTTTATTTTTTTCGTGGCTAACATTCCATTCTGTACATATACCACTTCGTCTTTGTCCATTTATCGGTTTATGGACCTGTTTTCTTGCGTCCATGTCTTGGCTATTTAAATATTGCTGCAGTGCACAGTTGCCTGCCTCTGTCTTTCTGATTCTGGTGGTCTTAGGTTATAGGCCCAGAAGGTGCCCTGCCGGATCATATGGTAGCTCGATTTTTACCTTTTAAAGCAGCTCCATTCAGTTTTCATTAGTGCTCTTACCACTTTCCATCCCACCAGCAGCTAGAAGGTACACAGTTCTCTAAAACCCCTTCAGCATTTATAGTTTGTAGACTTTTTGCTGATGGTCATTTGACTGGTGTGCGGTGAAACCTTTTAGGAGGTGGGATTTGCATGCGTCTAATAATTCCTTATACTGAGCTTTACGCATGTCTTTTTTTTCCTTTTTTCCTTTTTTTTAAAAGAGTGAGTTCAACTTCCCTCTTCATATTGACTTCTTGAAAAATTTGTCATGTGTTGAATTTTCTTGGCTATTCCCTACCCCAGGGCATTTTTTGAGGGCAGGTGTCATTTACAGCCCTGCAGTCCTTGTGAATGTTAAGTGACCACTAGCACCGTGTTGAAAGCTGCTGCTGTGGGAAACAGCCACAAAGCGGCAGCTTTATTACGTTCTCAACTCTTGTTACTAGGGCAACAGAGTCTTCCTGGACGTCGTGTTTCTCGGTTGTAAATTAGAGTAGAATGTGCTCAGACAAACCCCCAGAAGTTGATTTCTCCTTACTTATGTTGCTTTTTTACATTAAATTTATATGTCTGACTGGAGTAATTTTGATTAGAGTCTTGTGATTGTCTGGCAGTACAGAATCTGGTCAATTATTCATACATATATCTGTTCATCTTCAGATCCTGTTACCATGTATGTTATTATAGAGTGTTGAGTAGACCTCCCTTGGTATTAGGTAGGTGTTTGGTCATTATATACTTTATAGATATTGGAGATTATATAATTCATATAGTTTATATGTTTATAGACATTTAACATACGTTAATATATGTATGTTAACATACATTAGTATATGTATGTTACCCCATAATCCTAATTTATCGATCCTCCCACCTTTCATTTTGGTTAACCATTAGTTTGTTTATAAGTCTGTGAGTGTCTTTCTCTGTGGAAATATGTTCTTTGGTAGCAATCTTAGGATAACATCTATAAATGATATCATGGGATATTTGGGATTGCCTTTTCACTTACTTGACGTAATATGATTATTTCTAGGCTCATCTGTAGTCATGAAAATGGCATTGTTCATTTTGTTCCGAGGCTAATATTCAACTCGGTACATATTCTACTTCTTCTTTGTCCATTTGTCTGTTGATGGACATCTTGTTTGCTTGCATGTCTAGGCTATTGTAAATATTGCTGCAGTGCATGTTTGCCTGTCTGTGTCTTTCCGATTCTGGTCTTCTTAAGGTGTAGGCCCATTAGGGGATCGGCCGCATCATATGGTAGCTCAATTTTTACCTTTTAAATGCAGCTCCATTCTGTTCTCATAATTAGCTGTTACCAGTTTACTTCCAACCAACAGCATAGCGGGTATGCATTTCTCCACAAACCCGTCAGCATTCATAGTTTGTAGACTTTTTACTGATGGCCTTTTGAATATTGGGTGGCGACATCTTTTTGTAGTTTGGATTTGCATCCAACCAATAATGCCTGATATTGAGCTTTTATCCATGTTCCTCTTTTTTTTTGTAAATAAAAGAGTGAGTAAAACTTACCTCTTCAAATTGTTTTCTTGAAAAATTCTCTGTGTTGTGAACTTTTTTGGCCATTACCTACCCAGGACATTTTTTGAGGACACGTGTCATTGACAGCCCTACAATTCCTGTGAATCTTAAGTGACCGTTAGCCCTGTGTTTAAAGCTGCTGTTGTGGGAAACGACCACCAGGCGGCAGCATTTCTCCATTCCCAAATCTGGTTACTAGGACAGAAGAGCCTTCCTGAAAGTGGTTTTCCTAGGTTGTAAATTAGAATGGAATGTGCCAGAGATAACCCCAATAAGTTTATGTCTCATTAATTGTTGTTCGTGGTTTTAATTTTTTACATTGGAGTAATGATTAGAATAGTGTTTGTGCCAGGTGTGCACAATCAGGTTCAATTGAACATTATATATATCTATTCATGGGCAGATCCTCCTCCCATGTAAATTACTATTATTTTTTTAATAAATTTATTTTACTTAATTATTTATTTTTGGCTGAGTTGGATCTTCGCTGCTGCATATGGGCTTTCTCTAGTTGCGGTGAGCGGGGGCTACTCTCCATTGCACTGCACAGGCTTCTCCCTGCAGTGGCTTCTCTTGTTGCAGAGCACGGTCTCTAGGCATGCGGGCTTCAGTAGTTGTGGCACGTGGGCTCAGTAGCTGTGGCTCCTGGGCTCTAGAGCGCAGGCTCAGTAGTTGTGGTGCACGGGCTTATTTGCTCTGCAGCATGTGGGATCTTCCTGGACCAGGGATCGAACCCGTGTCCCCTGCACTGGCAGGCGGATTCTTAACCACGGCACCACCAGGGAAGCCCCCGTATGAATTATTACAGCGCGTTCAGTAGACCTTCCTTGGTATATGGTTGGTCTTTTTGATATATGTATTTAATATGTATTTGTATACGTATGGTAACCCTAATCTTCATTTATCCATTCCTCCCAGCTTTCGTTTTACAAAACCATAGTTTGTTTTCCAAGTCTGTGAGTGTCTTTCTCTGTGGAAATATGTTCATTTGTGTCAGTTGTTAGGTAACACCTAGAAGTGATATCACAGGATATTTGTCATCTGCTTTCCGACTTACCTCATGTTCTGAGATTATCTCTAGGCTCATCTATGGTGCTGCAAAGAGCAGTGTTTCATTCTTTTCCATGCCGAATATTCCACTGTGTACATGGACCACTTCTTCTTTGTGCATTCATCTGTTGATGGACATTTTGGTTTCTTCCAACTCTTGGCTATGCAAAATATTGATGCAGTGCAGGCTTGCCAGCCTGTGTCTTTTGGATTCTGGTCTTCTCAGGGGATAGGCCCAGCAGCGGGCCTACTAGATCATATGGTAGTCTAATTTTTACCTTTAAACGCACCTCCATTCTGTTCTCACTACTGGCTGTTACCACTTGACATCTCACCAGCAACGAGAGGGTACACAGTCCTCTAAAACCCCTTCAGCATTTATTGTTTGTAGACTTTTTACTGATGGCATTTGGAGTGTTGGGTGGTGATACCTTTGTGTAGTTTAGATTTGCATGCATCTAATACTTCCCGATATTGAGCTTTTAATCCACGTCCGTTTTCTTTTTTTTGTTTTTTTAAAGTTGAACAGAAAAACTTACCTCTTCAAATTGTTTCCTTGAAAAATTTGCCGTGTTCTGAATTCCTGTGGCCATTACCTACACCTGGATATTTTGTGAGGGCAGGTGTCATTTACAACTCTGTAGTAATTGTGAATATTAAGTAACCATTAGCACTGGGTTTAAAGCTGCTGTTACAGGAACGGCCACAAGGCGGCAGCATGTCTATATTCCCAACTCTGGTTACTAGGGCAACAGAGCCTTCCTGGAAGTCCTGTTTGTAGGTTGTAAATTAGAGTGGAATGTGCCAGGACAAACCCCCCAAAACTTATGGCTACTTATTTGTTGTTGGTATCCTTCGTTTAATTTTCATTTTTATCAGAGCAAATTTGATTGCAATGTTGTGTTTGTTCTAGGTGTACAGAATCTGTTTCATTGATACATATATCTTTTACTGTTTGGATCCTGTTCCATATAGGTAATGACAGAATGTTGTGTAGACCTCTCTTGGTATTCGGTATGTTTTTGGTGATTCTATATTTTATAAGTATTAGCATATGTCTGTTAAAACCCAATATCCTCCGTTATACATTCGTCACACCTTTCCGCTTGGTTAACCACAAGTTTGTGTTCTGAATACGTGAGTGCCCTTCTCTGTGGAAATAAGTTCATTAATATCAATTTTTAGATAACACCTATACGTGATACCATAGGATATGTGTCTCTCGCTTTCTGACTTACTTCAAGATGTGTGATTATCTCTAGCCTCATCTATGGTGCTGCAAACAGCATTGTTTCATTCTTTTCTCTGTCTAATATTGCGTTGTGTACATGGACCTCTTTTTCGTCCATTCATCTGATGATGGACATTTTTGTTGCTTCCATGTCTTGGCTATTGTAAATACTGGTGCACTACACGATTTTCCATCCTGTGTCTTTTTGATTCTGGCCTTCACAGGTTACAGGCCCAAGAGTGGGCCTTCTGGATCATATGGTAACTCAATTTTTACCTTCAAACGCACTGCCATTCTCTTCCTGTTATTGGCTGTTACCAGTTCACATCCCACTTAGACCTAGAGGTTCTGCTATTCTCCACAACTTCTTCAACATCTACTGTTTGTAGACTTTTTGCTGATGGTCATTCTGACCGGTGTGAGGTGATACCTTTGGGTAGGTTGGCTTTGCATGTGTCTCATAATTCCTGATGTCGAGCTTTTATCAACATCCTTCAAATTGCCTTGTTGAAAAATTTGCTGTGTTTGAATTTTTTGGCCATTCCGTACCCCAGGACATTTTTTGAGGGCATGTCTCGTTTACACCCCTGCAGTCCTTGTCAATATTAGTGACCATTAGCAGTGGATTTAAAGCTGCTGTTTGAGGAAACGGCCTTAGGGTGGCAGCATTTCTGCGTTACCAACTCTGCTTGCTAGGGAAACAGAACCTTCCTGCAAGTTGTGCTTTTAGGTTGCAGATTAGAGTGGAATGTGCCAGGACAAGCCCCCATAAGTTTTAGCCTCCTTATTTTTGTTTATGTCTTTAATTTTTAGTTTTGATCAGAGCAAATTGGATTTTAAAATGTCGTTTGTTCTAGGTGTGCAGAATCTTGTTCATTTACACCTACACATATATATATCTTGATCTTTGTGTCCTTTTCCATGTAGGTTATTACAGAGTCTTGAGTAGACCACTCTTGGTATTCCATAGGTCTTGGGTGATGATATATTTTATATGTATTAGTATATGTTTGTTAACCCCAATATCCGAATTTATGCATTCGTCACACCTTTTCACTGGCTTAACCATAAGTTTGCCTTCTCAATCTGAGACTGTCTTTCTCTATGGAAATATGTTCATTTTTGTGAATTTTCAGATAACATAAGTGATATCATGGGACATTTGTCTTTCGCATTTTGACTTACTTCACGTTGTGTGATTATCTGTAGGCTCGTCTGTGGTGCTGCAAATGGCCCTGTTTTATTTTTTTCGTGGCTAACATTCCATTCTGTACATATACCACTTCGTCTTTGTCCATTTATCGGTTTATGGACCTGTTTTCTTGCGTCCATGTCTTGGCTATTTAAATATTGCTGCAGTGCACAGTTGCCTGCCTCTGTCTTTCCGATTCTGGTGGTCTTAGGTTATAGGCCCAGAAGGTGCCCTGCCGGATCATATGGTAGCTCGATTTTTACCTTTTAAAGCAGCTCCATTCAGTTTTCATTAGTGCTCTTACCACTTTCCATCCCACCAGCAGCTAGAAGGTACACAGTTCTCTAAAACCCCTTCAGCATTTATAGTTTGTAGACTTTTTGCTGATGGTCATTTGACTGGTGTGCGGTGAAACCTTTTAGGAGGTGGGATTTGCATGCGTCTAATAATTCCTTATACTGAGCTTTACGCATGTCTTTTTTTTCCTTTTTTCCTTTTTTTTAAAAGAGTGAGTTCAACTTCCCTCTTCATATTGACTTCTTGAAAAATTTGTCATGTGTTGAATTTTCTTGGCTATTCCCTACCCCAGGGCATTTTTTGAGGGCAGGTGTCATTTACAGCCCTGCAGTCCTTGTGAATGTTAAGTGACCACTAGCACCGTGTTGAAAGCTGCTGCTGTGGGAAACAGCCACAAAGCGGCAGCTTTATTACGTTCTCAACTCTTGTTACTAGGGCAACAGAGTCTTCCTGGACGTCGTGTTTCTCGGTTGTAAATTAGAGTAGAATGTGCTCAGACAAACCCCCAGAAGTTGATTTCTCCTTACTTATGTTGCTTTTTTACATTAAATTTATATGTCTGACTGGAGTAATTTTGATTAGAGTCTTGTGATTGTCTGGCAGTACAGAATCTGGTCAATTATTCATACATATATCTGTTCATCTTCAGATCCTGTTACCATGTATGTTATTATAGAGTGTTGAGTAGACCTCCCTTGGTATTAGGTAGGTGTTTGGTCATTATATACTTTATAGATATTGGAGATTATATAATTCATATAGTTTATATGTTTATAGACATTTAACATACGTTAATATATGTATGTTAACATACATTAGTATATGTATGTTACCCCATAATCCTAATTTATCGATCCTCCCACCTTTCATTTTGGTTAACCATTAGTTTGTTTATAAGTCTGTGAGTGTCTTTCTCTGTGGAAATATGTTCTTTGGTAGCAATCTTAGGATAACATCTATAAATGATATCATGGGATATTTGGGATTGCCTTTTCACTTACTTGACGTAATATGATTATTTCTAGGCTCATCTGTAGTCATGAAAATGGCATTGTTCATTTTGTTCCGAGGCTAATATTCAACTCGGTACATATTCTACTTCTTCTTTGTCCATTTGTCTGTTGATGGACATCTTGTTTGCTTGCATGTCTAGGCTATTGTAAATATTGCTGCAGTGCATGTTTGCCTGTCTGTGTCTTTCCGATTCTGGTCTTCTTAAGGTGTAGGCCCATTAGGGGATCGGCCGCATCATATGGTAGCTCAATTTTTACCTTTTAAATGCAGCTCCATTCTGTTCTCATAATTAGCTGTTACCAGTTTACTTCCAACCAACAGCATAGCGGGTATGCATTTCTCCACAAACCCGTCAGCATTCATAGTTTGTAGACTTTTTACTGATGGCCTTTTGAATATTGGGTGGCGACATCTTTTTGTAGTTTGGATTTGCATCCAACCAATAATGCCTGATATTGAGCTTTTATCCATGTTCCTCTTTTTTTTTGTAAATAAAAGAGTGAGTAAAACTTACCTCTTCAAATTGTTTTCTTGAAAAATTCTCTGTGTTGTGAACTTTTTTGGCCATTACCTACCCAGGACATTTTTTGAGGACACGTGTCATTGACAGCCCTACAATTCCTGTGAATCTTAAGTGACCGTTAGCCCTGTGTTTAAAGCTGCTGTTGTGGGAAACGACCACCAGGCGGCAGCATTTCTCCATTCCCAAATCTGGTTACTAGGACAGAAGAGCCTTCCTGAAAGTGGTTTTCCTAGGTTGTAAATTAGAATGGAATGTGCCAGAGATAACCCCAATAAGTTTATGTCTCATTAATTGTTGTTCGTGGTTTTAATTTTTTACATTGGAGTAATGATTAGAATAGTGTTTGTGCCAGGTGTGCACAATCAGGTTCAATTGAACATTATATATATCTATTCATGGGCAGATCCTCCTCCCATGTAAATTACTATTATTTTTTTAATAAATTTATTTTACTTAATTATTTATTTTTGGCTGAGTTGGATCTTCGCTGCTGCATATGGGCTTTCTCTAGTTGCGGTGAGCGGGGGCTACTCTCCATTGCACTGCACAGGCTTCTCCCTGCAGTGGCTTCTCTTGTTGCAGAGCACGGTCTCTAGGCATGCGGGCTTCAGTAGTTGTGGCACGTGGGCTCAGTAGCTGTGGCTCCTGGGCTCTAGAGCGCAGGCTCAGTAGTTGTGGTGCACGGGCTTATTTGCTCTGCAGCATGTGGGATCTTCCTGGACCAGGGATCGAACCCGTGTCCCCTGCACTGGCAGGCGGATTCTTAACCACGGCACCACCAGGGAAGCCCCCGTATGAATTATTACAGCGCGTTCAGTAGACCTTCCTTGGTATATGGTTGGTCTTTTTGATATATGTATTTAATATGTATTTGTATACGTATGGTAACCCTAATCTTCATTTATCCATTCCTCCCAGCTTTCGTTTTACAAAACCATAGTTTGTTTTCCAAGTCTGTGAGTGTCTTTCTCTGTGGAAATATGTTCATTTGTGTCAGTTGTTAGGTAACACCTAGAAGTGATATCACAGGATATTTGTCATCTGCTTTCCGACTTACCTCATGTTCTGAGATTATCTCTAGGCTCATCTATGGTGCTGCAAAGAGCAGTGTTTCATTCTTTTCCATGCCGAATATTCCACTGTGTACATGGACCACTTCTTCTTTGTGCATTCATCTGTTGATGGACATTTTGGTTTCTTCCAACTCTTGGCTATGCAAAATATTGATGCAGTGCAGGCTTGCCAGCCTGTGTCTTTTGGATTCTGGTCTTCTCAGGGGATAGGCCCAGCAGCGGGCCTACTAGATCATATGGTAGTCTAATTTTTACCTTTAAACGCACCTCCATTCTGTTCTCACTACTGGCTGTTACCACTTGACATCTCACCAGCAACGAGAGGGTACACAGTCCTCTAAAACCCCTTCAGCATTTATTGTTTGTAGACTTTTTACTGATGGCATTTGGAGTGTTGGGTGGTGATACCTTTGTGTAGTTTAGATTTGCATGCATCTAATACTTCCCGATATTGAGCTTTTAATCCACGTCCGTTTTCTTTTTTTTGTTTTTTTAAAGTTGAACAGAAAAACTTACCTCTTCAAATTGTTTCCTTGAAAAATTTGCCGTGTTCTGAATTCCTGTGGCCATTACCTACACCTGGATATTTTGTGAGGGCAGGTGTCATTTACAACTCTGTAGTAATTGTGAATATTAAGTAACCATTAGCACTGGGTTTAAAGCTGCTGTTACAGGAACGGCCACAAGGCGGCAGCATGTCTATATTCCCAACTCTGGTTACTAGGGCAACAGAGCCTTCCTGGAAGTCCTGTTTGTAGGTTGTAAATTAGAGTGGAATGTGCCAGGACAAACCCCCCAAAACTTATGGCTACTTATTTGTTGTTGGTATCCTTCGTTTAATTTTCATTTTTATCAGAGCAAATTTGATTGCAATGTTGTGTTTGTTCTAGGTGTACAGAATCTGTTTCATTGATACATATATCTTTTACTGTTTGGATCCTGTTCCATATAGGTAATGACAGAATGTTGTGTAGACCTCTCTTGGTATTCGGTATGTTTTTGGTGATTCTATATTTTATAAGTATTAGCATATGTCTGTTAAAACCCAATATCCTCCGTTATACATTCGTCACACCTTTCCGCTTGGTTAACCACAAGTTTGTGTTCTGAATACGTGAGTGCCCTTCTCTGTGGAAATAAGTTCATTAATATCAATTTTTAGATAACACCTATACGTGATACCATAGGATATGTGTCTCTCGCTTTCTGACTTACTTCAAGATGTGTGATTATCTCTAGCCTCATCTATGGTGCTGCAAACAGCATTGTTTCATTCTTTTCTCTGTCTAATATTGCGTTGTGTACATGGACCTCTTTTTCGTCCATTCATCTGATGATGGACATTTTTGTTGCTTCCATGTCTTGGCTATTGTAAATACTGGTGCACTACACGATTTTCCATCCTGTGTCTTTTTGATTCTGGCCTTCACAGGTTACAGGCCCAAGAGTGGGCCTTCTGGATCATATGGTAACTCAATTTTTACCTTCAAACGCACTGCCATTCTCTTCCTGTTATTGGCTGTTACCAGTTCACATCCCACTTAGACCTAGAGGTTCTGCTATTCTCCACAACTTCTTCAACATCTACTGTTTGTAGACTTTTTGCTGATGGTCATTCTGACCGGTGTGAGGTGATACCTTTGGGTAGGTTGGCTTTGCATGTGTCTCATAATTCCTGATGTCGAGCTTTTATCAACATCCTTCAAATTGCCTTGTTGAAAAATTTGCTGTGTTTGAATTTTTTGGCCATTCCGTACCCCAGGACATTTTTTGAGGGCATGTCTCGTTTACACCCCTGCAGTCCTTGTCAATATTAGTGACCATTAGCAGTGGATTTAAAGCTGCTGTTTGAGGAAACGGCCTTAGGGTGGCAGCATTTCTGCGTTACCAACTCTGCTTGCTAGGGAAACAGAACCTTCCTGCAAGTTGTGCTTTTAGGTTGCAGATTAGAGTGGAATGTGCCAGGACAAGCCCCCATAAGTTTTAGCCTCCTTAATTCTTGTTTATGTCTTTAATTTTTAGTTTTGATCAGAGCAAATTGGATTTTAAAATGTCGTTTGTTCTAGGTGTGCAGAATCTTGTTCATTTACACCTACACATATATATATCTTGATCTTTGTGTCCTTTTCCATGTAGGTTATTACAGAGTCTTGAGTAGACCACTCTTGGTATTCCATAGGTCTTGGGTGATGATATATTTTATATGTATTAGTATATGTTTGTTAACCCCAATATCCGAATTTATGCATTCGTCACACCTTTTCACTGGCTTAACCATAAGTTTGCCTTCTCAATCTGAGACTGTCTTTCTCTATGGAAATATGTTCATTTTTGTGAATTTTCAGATAACATAAGTGATATCATGGGACATTTGTCTTTCGCATTTTGACTTACTTCACGTTGTGTGATTATCTGTAGGCTCGTCTGTGGTGCTGCAAATGGCACTGTTTTATTTTTTTCGTGGCTAACATTCCATTCTGTACATATACCACTTCGTCTTTGTCCATTTATCGGTTTATGGACCTGTTTTCTTGCGTCCATGTCTTGGCTATTTAAATATTGCTGCAGTGCACAGTTGCCTGCCTCTGTCTTTCTGATTCTGGTGGTCTTAGGTTATAGGCCCAGAAGGTGCCCTGCCGGATCATATGGTAGCTCGATTTTTACCTTTTAAAGCAGCTCCATTCAGTTTTCATTAGTGCTCTTACCACTTTCCATCCCACCAGCAGCTAGAAGGTACACAGTTCTCTAAAACCCCTTCAGCATTTATAGTTTGTAGACTTTTTGCTGATGGTCATTTGACTGGTGTGCGGTGAAACCTTTTAGGAGGTGGGATTTGCATGCGTCTAATAATTCCTTATACTGAGCTTTACGCATGTCTTTTTTTTCCTTTTTTCCTTTTTTTTAAAAGAGTGAGTTCAACTTCCCTCTTCATATTGACTTCTTGAAAAATTTGTCATGTGTTGAATTTTCTTGGCTATTCCCTACCCCAGGGCATTTTTTGAGGGCAGGTGTCATTTACAGCCCTGCAGTCCTTGTGAATGTTAAGTGACCACTAGCACCGTGTTGAAAGCTGCTGCTGTGGGAAACAGCCACAAAGCGGCAGCTTTATTACGTTCTCAACTCTTGTTACTAGGGCAACAGAGTCTTCCTGGACGTCGTGTTTCTCGGTTGTAAATTAGAGTAGAATGTGCTCAGACAAACCCCCAGAAGTTGATTTCTCCTTACTTATGTTGCTTTTTTACATTAAATTTATATGTCTGACTGGAGTAATTTTGATTAGAGTCTTGTGATTGTCTGGCAGTACAGAATCTGGTCAATTATTCATACATATATCTGTTCATCTTCAGATCCTGTTACCATGTATGTTATTATAGAGTGTTGAGTAGACCTCCCTTGGTATTAGGTAGGTGTTTGGTCATTATATACTTTATAGATATTGGAGATTATATAATTCATATAGTTTATATGTTTATAGACATTTAACATACGTTAATATATGTATGTTAACATACATTAGTATATGTATGTTACCCCATAATCCTAATTTATCGATCCTCCCACCTTTCATTTTGGTTAACCATTAGTTTGTTTATAAGTCTGTGAGTGTCTTTCTCTGTGGAAATATGTTCTTTGGTAGCAATCTTAGGATAACATCTATAAATGATATCATGGGATATTTGGGATTGCCTTTTCACTTACTTGACGTAATATGATTATTTCTAGGCTCATCTGTAGTCATGAAAATGGCATTGTTCATTTTGTTCCGAGGCTAATATTCAACTCGGTACATATTCTACTTCTTCTTTGTCCATTTGTCTGTTGATGGACATCTTGTTTGCTTGCATGTCTAGGCTATTGTAAATATTGCTGCAGTGCATGTTTGCCTGTCTGTGTCTTTCCGATTCTGGTCTTCTTAAGGTGTAGGCCCATTAGGGGATCGGCCGCATCATATGGTAGCTCAATTTTTACCTTTTAAATGCAGCTCCATTCTGTTCTCATAATTAGCTGTTACCAGTTTACTTCCAACCAACAGCATAGCGGGTATGCATTTCTCCACAAACCCGTCAGCATTCATAGTTTGTAGACTTTTTACTGATGGCCTTTTGAATATTGGGTGGCGACATCTTTTTGTAGTTTGGATTTGCATCCAACCAATAATGCCTGATATTGAGCTTTTATCCATGTTCCTCTTTTTTTTTGTAAATAAAAGAGTGAGTAAAACTTACCTCTTCAAATTGTTTTCTTGAAAAATTCTCTGTGTTGTGAACTTTTTTGGCCATTACCTACCCAGGACATTTTTTGAGGACACGTGTCATTGACAGCCCTACAATTCCTGTGAATCTTAAGTGACCGTTAGCCCTGTGTTTAAAGCTGCTGTTGTGGGAAACGACCACCAGGCGGCAGCATTTCTCCATTCCCAAATCTGGTTACTAGGACAGAAGAGCCTTCCTGAAAGTGGTTTTCCTAGGTTGTAAATTAGAATGGAATGTGCCAGAGATAACCCCAATAAGTTTATGTCTCATTAATTGTTGTTCGTGGTTTTAATTTTTTACATTGGAGTAATGATTAGAATAGTGTTTGTGCCAGGTGTGCACAATCAGGTTCAATTGAACATTATATATATCTATTCATGGGCAGATCCTCCTCCCATGTAAATTACTATTATTTTTTTAATAAATTTATTTTACTTAATTATTTATTTTTGGCTGAGTTGGATCTTCGCTGCTGCATATGGGCTTTCTCTAGTTGTGGTGAGCGGGGGCTACTCTCCATTGCACTGCACAGGCTTCTCCCTGCAGTGGCTTCTCTTGTTGCAGAGCACGGTCTCTAGGCATGCGGGCTTCAGTAGTTGTGGCACGTGGGCTCAGTAGCTGTGGCTCCTGGGCTCTAGAGCGCAGGCTCAGTAGTTGTGGTGCACGGGCTTATTTGCTCTGCAGCATGTGGGATCTTCCTGGACCAGGGATCGAACCCGTGTCCCCTGCACTGGCAGGCGGATTCTTAACCACGGCGCCACCAGGGAAGCCCCCGTATGAATTATTACAGCGCGTTCAGTAGACCTTCCTTGGTATATGGTTGGTCTTTTTGATATATGTATTTAATATGTATTTGTATACGTATGGTAACCCTAATCTTCATTTATCCATTCCTCCCAGCTTTCGTTTTACAAAACCATAGTTTGTTTTCCAAGTCTGTGAGTGTCTTTCTCTGTGGAAATATGTTCATTTGTGTCAGTTGTTAGGTAACACCTAGAAGTGATATCACAGGATATTTGTCATCTGCTCTCCGACTTACCTCATGTTCTGAGATTATCTCTAGGCTCATCTATGGTGCTGCAAAGAGCAGTGTTTCATTCTTTTCCATGCCGAATATTCCACTGTGTACATGGACCACTTCTTCTTTGTGCATTCATCTGTTGATGGACATTTTGGTTTCTTCCAACTCTTGGCTATGCAAAATATTGATGCAGTGCAGGCTTGCCAGCCTGTGTCTTTTGGATTCTGGTCTTCTCAGGGGATAGGCCCAGCAGCGGGCCTACTAGATCATATGGTAGTCTAATTTTTACCTTTAAACGCACCTCCATTCTGTTCTCACTACTGGCTGTTACCACTTGACATCTCACCAGCAACGAGAGGGTACACAGTCCTCTAAAACCCCTTCAGCATTTATTGTTTGTAGACTTTTTACTGATGGCATTTGGAGTGTTGGGTGGTGATACCTTTGTGTAGTTTAGATTTGCATGCATCTAATACTTCCCGATATTGAGCTTTTAATCCACGTCCGTTTTCTTTTTTTTGTTTTTTTAAAGTTGAACAGAAAAACTTACCTCTTCAAATTGTTTCCTTGAAAAATTTGCCGTGTTCTGAATTCCTGTGGCCATTACCTACACCTGGATATTTTGTGAGGGCAGGTGTCATTTACAACTCTGTAGTAATTGTGAATATTAAGTAACCATTAGCACTGGGTTTAAAGCTGCTGTTACAGGAACGGCCACAAGGCGGCAGCATGTCTATATTCCCAACTCTGGTTACTAGGGCAACAGAGCCTTCCTGGAAGTCCTGTTTGTAGGTTGTAAATTAGAGTGGAATGTGCCAGGACAAACCCCCCAAAACTTATGGCTACTTATTTGTTGTTGGTATCCTTCGTTTAATTTTCATTTTTATCAGAGCAAATTTGATTGCAATGTTGTGTTTGTTCTAGGTGTACAGAATCTGTTTCATTGATACATATATCTTTTACTGTTTGGATCCTGTTCCATATAGGTAATGACAGAATGTTGTGTAGACCTCTCTTGGTATTCGGTATGTTTTTGGTGATTCTATATTTTATAAGTATTAGCATATGTCTGTTAAAACCCAATATCCTCCGTTATACATTCGTCACACCTTTCCGCTTGGTTAACCACAAGTTTGTGTTCTGAATACGTGAGTGCCCTTCTCTGTGGAAATAAGTTCATTAATATCAATTTTTAGATAACACCTATACGTGATACCATAGGATATGTGTCTCTCGCTTTCTGACTTACTTCAAGATGTGTGATTATCTCTAGCCTCATCTATGGTGCTGCAAACAGCATTGTTTCATTCTTTTCTCTGTCTAATATTGCGTTGTGTACATGGACCTCTTTTTCGTCCATTCATCTGATGATGGACATTTTTGTTGCTTCCATGTCTTGGCTATTGTAAATACTGGTGCACTACACGATTTTCCATCCTGTGTCTTTTTGATTCTGGCCTTCACAGGTTACAGGCCCAAGAGTGGGCCTTCTGGATCATATGGTAACTCAATTTTTACCTTCAAACGCACTGCCATTCTCTTCCTGTTATTGGCTGTTACCAGTTCACATCCCACTTAGACCTAGAGGTTCTGCTATTCTCCACAACTTCTTCAACATCTACTGTTTGTAGACTTTTTGCTGATGGTCATTCTGACCGGTGTGAGGTGATACCTTTGGGTAGGTTGGCTTTGCATGTGTCTCATAATTCCTGATGTCGAGCTTTTATCAACATCCTTCAAATTGCCTTGTTGAAAAATTTGCTGTGTTTGAATTTTTTGGCCATTCCGTACCCCAGGACATTTTTTGAGGGCATGTCTCGTTTACACCCCTGCAGTCCTTGTCAATATTAGTGACCATTAGCAGTGGATTTAAAGCTGCTGTTTGAGGAAACGGCCTTAGGGTGGCAGCATTTCTGCGTTACCAACTCTGCTTGCTAGGGAAACAGAACCTTCCTGCAAGTTGTGCTTTTAGGTTGCAGATTAGAGTGGAATGTGCCAGGACAAGCCCCCATAAGTTTTAGCCTCCTTAATTTTTGTTTATGTCTTTAATTTTTAGTTTTGATCAGAGCAAATTGGATTTTAAAATGTCGTTTGTTCTAGGTGTGCAGAATCTTGTTCATTTACACCTACACATATATATATCTTGATCTTTGTGTCCTTTTCCATGTAGGTTATTACAGAGTCTTGAGTAGACCACTCTTGGTATTCCATAGGTCTTGGGTGATGATATATTTTATATGTATTAGTATATGTTTGTTAACCCCAATATCCGAATTTATGCATTCGTCACACCTTTTCACTGGCTTAACCATAAGTTTGCCTTCTCAATCTGAGACTGTCTTTCTCTATGGAAATATGTTCATTTTTGTGAATTTTCAGATAACATAAGTGATATCATGGGACATTTGTCTTTCGCATTTTGACTTACTTCACGTTGTGTGATTATCTGTAGGCTCGTCTGTGGTGCTGCAAATGGCCCTGTTTTATTTTTTTCGTGGCTAACATTCCATTCTGTACATATACCACTTCGTCTTTGTCCATTTATCGGTTTATGGACCTGTTTTCTTGCGTCCATGTCTTGGCTATTTAAATATTGCTGCAGTGCACAGTTGCCTGCCTCTGTCTTTCCGATTCTGGTGGTCTTAGGTTATAGGCCCAGAAGGTGCCCTGCCGGATCATATGGTAGCTCGATTTTTACCTTTTAAAGCAGCTCCATTCAGTTTTCATTAGTGCTCTTACCACTTTCCATCCCACCAGCAGCTAGAAGGTACACAGTTCTCTAAAACCCCTTCAGCATTTATAGTTTGTAGACTTTTTGCTGATGGTCATTTGACTGGTGTGCGGTGAAACCTTTTAGGAGGTGGGATTTGCATGCGTCTAATAATTCCTTATACTGAGCTTTACGCATGTCTTTTTTTTCCTTTTTTCCTTTTTTTTAAAAGAGTGAGTTCAACTTCCCTCTTCATATTGACTTCTTGAAAAATTTGTCATGTGTTGAATTTTCTTGGCTATTCCCTACCCCAGGGCATTTTTTGAGGGCAGGTGTCATTTACAGCCCTGCAGTCCTTGTGAATGTTAAGTGACCACTAGCACCGTGTTGAAAGCTGCTGCTGTGGGAAACAGCCACAAAGCGGCAGCTTTATTACGTTCTCAACTCTTGTTACTAGGGCAACAGAGTCTTCCTGGACGTCGTGTTTCTCGGTTGTAAATTAGAGTAGAATGTGCTCAGACAAACCCCCAGAAGTTGATTTCTCCTTACTTATGTTGCTTTTTTACATTAAATTTATATGTCTGACTGGAGTAATTTTGATTAGAGTCTTGTGATTGTCTGGCAGTACAGAATCTGGTCAATTATTCATACATATATCTGTTCATCTTCAGATCCTGTTACCATGTATGTTATTATAGAGTGTTGAGTAGACCTCCCTTGGTATTAGGTAGGTGTTTGGTCATTATATACTTTATAGATATTGGAGATTATATAATTCATATAGTTTATATGTTTATAGACATTTAACATACGTTAATATATGTATGTTAACATACATTAGTATATGTATGTTACCCCATAATCCTAATTTATCGATCCTCCCACCTTTCATTTTGGTTAACCATTAGTTTGTTTATAAGTCTGTGAGTGTCTTTCTCTGTGGAAATATGTTCTTTGGTAGCAATCTTAGGATAACATCTATAAATGATATCATGGGATATTTGGGATTGCCTTTTCACTTACTTGACGTAATATGATTATTTCTAGGCTCATCTGTAGTCATGAAAATGGCATTGTTCATTTTGTTCCGAGGCTAATATTCAACTCGGTACATATTCTACTTCTTCTTTGTCCATTTGTCTGTTGATGGACATCTTGTTTGCTTGCATGTCTAGGCTATTGTAAATATTGCTGCAGTGCATGTTTGCCTGTCTGTGTCTTTCCGATTCTGGTCTTCTTAAGGTGTAGGCCCATTAGGGGATCGGCCGCATCATATGGTAGCTCAATTTTTACCTTTTAAATGCAGCTCCATTCTGTTCTCATAATTAGCTGTTACCAGTTTACTTCCAACCAACAGCATAGCGGGTATGCATTTCTCCACAAACCCGTCAGCATTCATAGTTTGTAGACTTTTTACTGATGGCCTTTTGAATATTGGGTGGCGACATCTTTTTGTAGTTTGGATTTGCATCCAACCAATAATGCCTGATATTGAGCTTTTATCCATGTTCCTCTTTTTTTTGTAAATAAAAGAGTGAGTAAAACTTACCTCTTCAAATTGTTTTCTTGAAAAATTCTCTGTGTTGTGAACTTTTTTGGCCATTACCTACCCAGGACATTTTTTGAGGACACGTGTCATTGACAGCCCTACAATTCCTGTGAATCTTAAGTGACCGTTAGCCCTGTGTTTAAAGCTGCTGTTGTGGGAAACGACCACCAGGCGGCAGCATTTCTCCATTCCCAAATCTGGTTACTAGGACAGAAGAGCCTTCCTGAAAGTGGTTTTCCTAGGTTGTAAATTAGAATGGAATGTGCCAGAGATAACCCCAATAAGTTTATGTCTCATTAATTGTTGTTCGTGGTTTTAATTTTTTACATTGGAGTAATGATTAGAATAGTGTTTGTGCCAGGTGTGCACAATCAGGTTCAATTGAACATTATATATATCTATTCATGGGCAGATCCTCCTCCCATGTAAATTACTATTATTTTTTTAATAAATTTATTTTACTTAATTATTTATTTTTGGCTGAGTTGGATCTTCGCTGCTGCATATGGGCTTTCTCTAGTTGCGGTGAGCGGGGGCTACTCTCCATTGCACTGCACAGGCTTCTCCCTGCAGTGGCTTCTCTTGTTGCAGAGCACGGTCTCTAGGCATGCGGGCTTCAGTAGTTGTGGCACGTGGGCTCAGTAGCTGTGGCTCCTGGGCTCTAGAGCGCAGGCTCAGTAGTTGTGGTGCACGGGCTTATTTGCTCTGCAGCATGTGGGATCTTCCTGGACCAGGGATCGAACCCGTGTCCCCTGCACTGGCAGGCGGATTCTTAACCACGGCACCACCAGGGAAGCCCCCGTATGAATTATTACAGCGCGTTCAGTAGACCTTCCTTGGTATATGGTTGGTCTTTTTGATATATGTATTTAATATGTATTTGTATACGTATGGTAACCCTAATCTTCATTTATCCATTCCTCCCAGCTTTCGTTTTACAAAACCATAGTTTGTTTTCCAAGTCTGTGAGTGTCTTTCTCTGTGGAAATATGTTCATTTGTGTCAGTTGTTAGGTAACACCTAGAAGTGATATCACAGGATATTTGTCATCTGCTTTCCGACTTACCTCATGTTCTGAGATTATCTCTAGGCTCATCTATGGTGCTGCAAAGAGCAGTGTTTCATTCTTTTCCATGCCGAATATTCCACTGTGTACATGGACCACTTCTTCTTTGTGCATTCATCTGTTGATGGACATTTTGGTTTCTTCCAACTCTTGGCTATGCAAAATATTGATGCAGTGCAGGCTTGCCAGCCTGTGTCTTTTGGATTCTGGTCTTCTCAGGGGATAGGCCCAGCAGCGGGCCTACTAGATCATATGGTAGTCTAATTTTTACCTTTAAACGCACCTCCATTCTGTTCTCACTACTGGCTGTTACCACTTGACATCTCACCAGCAACGAGAGGGTACACAGTCCTCTAAAACCCCTTCAGCATTTATTGTTTGTAGACTTTTTACTGATGGCATTTGGAGTGTTGGGTGGTGATACCTTTGTGTAGTTTAGATTTGCATGCATCTAATACTTCCCGATATTGAGCTTTTAATCCACGTCCGTTTTCTTTTTTTTTTTTTTAAGTTGAACAGAAAAACTTACCTCTTCAAATTGTTTCCTTGAAAAATTTGCCGTGTTCTGAATTCCTGTGGCCATTACCTACACCTGGATATTTTGTGAGGGCAGGTGTCATTTACAACTCTGTAGTAATTGTGAATATTAAGTAACCATTAGCACTGGGTTTAAAGCTGCTGTTACAGGAACGGCCACAAGGCGGCAGCATGTCTATATTCCCAACTCTGGTTACTAGGGCAACAGAGCCTTCCTGGAAGTCCTGTTTGTAGGTTGTAAATTAGAGTGGAATGTGCCAGGACAACCCCCGCAAAACTTATGGCTACTTATTTGTTGTTGGTATCCTTCGTTTAATTTTCATTTTTATCAGAGCAAATTTGATTGCAATGTTGTGTTTGTTCTAGGTGTACAGAATCTGTTTCATTGATACATATATCTTTTACTGTTTGGATCCTGTTCCATATAGGTAATGACAGAATGTTGTGTAGACCTCTCTTGGTATTCGGTATGTTTTTGGTGATTCTATATTTTATAAGTATTAGCATATGTCTGTTAAAACCCAATATCCTCCGTTATACATTCGTCACACCTTTCCGCTTGGTTAACCACAAGTTTGTGTTCTGAATACGTGAGTGCCCTTCTCTGTGGAAATAAGTTCATTAATATCAATTTTTAGATAACACCTATACGTGATACCATAGGATATGTGTCTCTCGCTTTCTGACTTACTTCAAGATGTGTGATTATCTCTAGCCTCATCTATGGTGCTGCAAACAGCATTGTTTCATTCTTTTCTCTGTCTAATATTGCGTTGTGTACATGGACCTCTTTTTCGTCCATTCATCTGATGATGGACATTTTTGTTGCTTCCATGTCTTGGCTATTGTAAATACTGGTGCACTACACGATTTTCCATCCTGTGTCTTTTTGATTCTGGCCTTCACAGGTTACAGGCCCAAGAGTGGGCCTTCTGGATCATATGGTAACTCAATTTTTACCTTCAAACGCACTGCCATTCTCTTCCTGTTATTGGCTGTTACCAGTTCACATCCCACTTAGACCTAGAGGTTCTGCTATTCTCCACAACTTCTTCAACATCTACTGTTTGTAGACTTTTTGCTGATGGTCATTCTGACCGGTGTGAGGTGATACCTTTGGGTAGGTTGGCTTTGCATGTGTCTCATAATTCCTGATGTCGAGCTTTTATCAACATCCTTCAAATTGCCTTGTTGAAAAATTTGCTGTGTTTGAATTTTTTGGCCATTCCGTACCCCAGGACATTTTTTGAGGGCATGTCTCGTTTACACCCCTGCAGTCCTTGTCAATATTAGTGACCATTAGCAGTGGATTTAAAGCTGCTGTTTGAGGAAACGGCCTTAGGGTGGCAGCATTTCTGCGTTACCAACTCTGCTTGCTAGGGAAACAGAACCTTCCTGCAAGTTGTGCTTTTAGGTTGCAGATTAGAGTGGAATGTGCCAGGACAAGCCCCCATAAGTTTTAGCCTCCTTAATTTTTGTTTATGTCTTTAATTTTTAGTTTTGATCAGAGCAAATTGGATTTTAAAATGTCGTTTGTTCTAGGTGTGCAGAATCTTGTTCATTTACACCTACACATATATATATCTTGATCTTTGTGTCCTTTTCCATGTAGGTTATTACAGAGTCTTGAGTAGACCACTCTTGGTATTCCATAGGTCTTGGGTGATGATATATTTTATATGTATTAGTATATGTTTGTTAACCCCAATATCCGAATTTATGCATTCGTCACACCTTTTCACTGGCTTAACCATAAGTTTGCCTTCTCAATCTGAGACTGTCTTTCTCTATGGAAATATGTTCATTTTTGTGAATTTTCAGATAACATAAGTGATATCATGGGACATTTGTCTTTCGCATTTTGACTTACTTCACGTTGTGTGATTATCTGTAGGCTCGTCTGTGGTGCTGCAAATGGCCCTGTTTTATTTTTTTCGTGGCTAACATTCCATTCTGTACATATACCACTTCGTCTTTGTCCATTTATCGGTTTATGGACCTGTTTTCTTGCGTCCATGTCTTGGCTATTTAAATATTGCTGCAGTGCACAGTTGCCTGCCTCTGTCTTTCCGATTCTGGTGGTCTTAGGTTATAGGCCCAGAAGGTGCCCTGCCGGATCATATGGTAGCTCGATTTTTACCTTTTAAAGCAGCTCCATTCAGTTTTCATTAGTGCTCTTACCACTTTCCATCCCACCAGCAGCTAGAAGGTACACAGTTCTCTAAAACCCCTTCAGCATTTATAGTTTGTAGACTTTTTGCTGATGGTCATTTGACTGGTGTGCGGTGAAACCTTTTAGGAGGTGGGATTTGCATGCGTCTAATAATTCCTTATACTGAGCTTTACGCATGTCTTTTTTTTCCTTTTTTCCTTTTTTTTAAAAGAGTGAGTTCAACTTCCCTCTTCATATTGACTTCTTGAAAAATTTGTCATGTGTTGAATTTTCTTGGCTATTCCCTACCCCAGGGCATTTTTTGAGGGCAGGTGTCATTTACAGCCCTGCAGTCCTTGTGAATGTTAAGTGACCACTAGCACCGTGTTGAAAGCTGCTGCTGTGGGAAACAGCCACAAAGCGGCAGCTTTATTACGTTCTCAACTCTTGTTACTAGGGCAACAGAGTCTTCCTGGACGTCGTGTTTCTCGGTTGTAAATTAGAGTAGAATGTGCTCAGACAAACCCCCAGAAGTTGATTTCTCCTTACTTATGTTGCTTTTTTACATTAAATTTATATGTCTGACTGGAGTAATTTTGATTAGAGTCTTGTGATTGTCTGGCAGTACAGAATCTGGTCAATTATTCATACATATATCTGTTCATCTTCAGATCCTGTTACCATGTATGTTATTATAGAGTGTTGAGTAGACCTCCCTTGGTATTAGGTAGGTGTTTGGTCATTATATACTTTATAGATATTGGAGATTATATAATTCATATAGTTTATATGTTTATAGACATTTAACATACGTTAATATATGTATGTTAACATACATTAGTATATGTATGTTACCCCATAATCCTAATTTATCGATCCTCCCACCTTTCATTTTGGTTAACCATTAGTTTGTTTATAAGTCTGTGAGTGTCTTTCTCTGTGGAAATATGTTCTTTGGTAGCAATCTTAGGATAACATCTATAAATGATATCATGGGATATTTGGGATTGCCTTTTCACTTACTTGACGTAATATGATTATTTCTAGGCTCATCTGTAGTCATGAAAATGGCATTGTTCATTTTGTTCCGAGGCTAATATTCAACTCGGTACATATTCTACTTCTTCTTTGTCCATTTGTCTGTTGATGGACATCTTGTTTGCTTGCATGTCTAGGCTATTGTAAATATTGCTGCAGTGCATGTTTGCCTGTCTGTGTCTTTCCGATTCTGGTCTTCTTAAGGTGTAGGCCCATTAGGGGATCGGCCGCATCATATGGTAGCTCAATTTTTACCTTTTAAATGCAGCTCCATTCTGTTCTCATAATTAGCTGTTACCAGTTTACTTCCAACCAACAGCATAGCGGGTATGCATTTCTCCACAAACCCGTCAGCATTCATAGTTTGTAGACTTTTTACTGATGGCCTTTTGAATATTGGGTGGCGACATCTTTTTGTAGTTTGGATTTGCATCCAACCAATAATGCCTGATATTGAGCTTTTATCCATGTTCCTCTTTTTTTTTGTAAATAAAAGAGTGAGTAAAACTTACCTCTTCAAATTGTTTTCTTGAAAAATTCTCTGTGTTGTGAACTTTTTTGGCCATTACCTACCCAGGACATTTTTTGAGGACACGTGTCATTGACAGCCCTACAATTCCTGTGAATCTTAAGTGACCGTTAGCCCTGTGTTTAAAGCTGCTGTTGTGGGAAACGACCACCAGGCGGCAGCATTTCTCCATTCCCAAATCTGGTTACTAGGACAGAAGAGCCTTCCTGAAAGTGGTTTTCCTAGGTTGTAAATTAGAATGGAATGTGCCAGAGATAACCCCAATAAGTTTATGTCTCATTAATTGTTGTTTGTGGTTTTAATTTTTTACATTGGAGTAATGATTAGAATAGTGTTTGTTCCAGGTGTGCACAATCAGGTTCAATTGAACATTATATATATCTATTCATGGGCAGATCCTCCTCCCATGTAAATTACTATTATTTTTTTAATAAATTTATTTTACTTAATTATTTATTTTTGGCTGAGTTGGATCTTCGCTGCTGCATATGGGCTTTCTCTAGTTGCGGTGAGCGGGGGCTACTCTCCATTGCACTGCACAGGCTTCTCCCTGCAGTGGCTTCTCTTGTTGCAGAGCACGGTCTCTAGGCATGCGGGCTTCAGTAGTTGTGGCACGTGGGCTCAGTAGCTGTGGCTCCTGGGCTCTAGAGCGCAGGCTCAGTAGTTGTGGTGCACGGGCTTATTTGCTCTGCAGCATGTGGGATCTTCCTGGACCAGGGATCGAACCCGTGTCCCCTGCACTGGCAGGCGGATTCTTAACCACGGCACCACCAGGGAAGCCCCCGTATGAATTATTACAGCGCGTTCAGTAGACCTTCCTTGGTATATGGTTGGTCTTTTTGATATATGTATTTAATATGTATTTGTATACGTATGGTAACCCTAATCTTCATTTATCCATTCCTCCCAGCTTTCGTTTTACAAAACCATAGTTTGTTTTCCAAGTCTGTGAGTGTCTTTCTCTGTGGAAATATGTTCATTTGTGTCAGTTGTTAGGTAACACCTAGAAGTGATATCACAGGATATTTGTCATCTGCTTTCCGACTTACCTCATGTTCTGAGATTATCTCTAGGCTCATCTATGGTGCTGCAAAGAGCAGTGTTTCATTCTTTTCCATGCCGAATATTCCACTGTGTACATGGACCACTTCTTCTTTGTGCATTCATCTGTTGATGGACATTTTGGTTTCTTCCAACTCTTGGCTATGCAAAATATTGATGCAGTGCAGGCTTGCCAGCCTGTGTCTTTTGGATTCTGGTCTTCTCAGGGGATAGGCCCAGCAGCGGGCCTACTAGATCATATGGTAGTCTAATTTTTACCTTTAAACGCACCTCCATTCTGTTCTCACTACTGGCTGTTACCACTTGACATCTCACCAGCAACGAGAGGGTACACAGTCCTCTAAAACCCCTTCAGCATTTATTGTTTGTAGACTTTTTACTGATGGCATTTGGAGTGTTGGGTGGTGATACCTTTGTGTAGTTTAGATTTGCATGCATCTAATACTTCCCGATATTGAGCTTTTAATCCACGTCCGTTTTCTTTTTTTTGTTTTTTTAAAGTTGAACAGAAAAACTTACCTCTTCAAATTGTTTCCTTGAAAAATTTGCCGTGTTCTGAATTCCTGTGGCCATTACCTACACCTGGATATTTTGTGAGGGCAGGTGTCATTTACAACTCTGTAGTAATTGTGAATATTAAGTAACCATTAGCACTGGGTTTAAAGCTGCTGTTACAGGAACAGCCACAAGGCGGCAGCATGTCTATATTCCCAACTCTGGTTACTAGGGCAACAGAGCCTTCCTGGAAGTCCTGTTTGTAGGTTGTAAATTAGAGTGGAATGTGCCAGGACAAACCCCCCAAAACTTATGGCTACTTATTTGTTGTTGGTATCCTTCGTTTAATTTTCATTTTTATCAGAGCAAATTTGATTGCAATGTTGTGTTTGTTCTAGGTGTACAGAATCTGTTTCATTGATACATATATCTTTTACTGTTTGGATCCTGTTCCATATAGGTAATGACAGAATGTTGTGTAGACCTCTCTTGGTATTCGGTATGTTTTTGGTGATTCTATATTTTATAAGTATTAGCATATGTCTGTTAAAACCCAATATCCTCCGTTATACATTCGTCACACCTTTCCGCTTGGTTAACCACAAGTTTGTGTTCTGAATACGTGAGTGCCCTTCTCTGTGGAAATAAGTTCATTAATATCAATTTTTAGATAACACCTATACGTGATACCATAGGATATGTGTCTCTCGCTTTCTGACTTACTTCAAGATGTGTGATTATCTCTAGCCTCATCTATGGTGCTGCAAACAGCATTGTTTCATTCTTTTCTCTGTCTAATATTGCGTTGTGTACATGGACCTCTTTTTCGTCCATTCATCTGATGATGGACATTTTTGTTGCTTCCATGTCTTGGCTATTGTAAATACTGGTGCACTACACGATTTTCCATCCTGTGTCTTTTTGATTCTGGCCTTCACAGGTTACAGGCCCAAGAGTGGGCCTTCTGGATCATATGGTAACTCAATTTTTACCTTCAAACGCACTGCCATTCTCTTCCTGTTATTGGCTGGTACCAGTTCACATCCCACTTAGACCTAGAGGTTCTGCTATTCTCCACAACTTCTTCAACATCTACTGTTTGTAGACTTTTTGCTGATGGTCATTCTGACCGGTGTGAGGTGATACCTTTGGGTAGGTTGGCTTTGCATGTGTCTCATAATTCCTGATGTCGAGCTTTTATCAACATCCTTCAAATTGCCTTGTTGAAAAATTTGCTGTGTTTGAATTTTTTGGCCATTCCGTACCCCAGGACATTTTTTGAGGGCATGTCTCGTTTACACCCCTGCAGTCCTTGTCAATATTAGTGACCATTAGCAGTGGATTTAAAGCTGCTGTTTGAGGAAACGGCCTTAGGGTGGCAGCATTTCTGCGTTACCAACTCTGCTTGCTAGGGAAACAGAACCTTCCTGCAAGTTGTGCTTTTAGGTTGCAGATTAGAGTGGAATGTGCCAGGACAAGCCCCCATAAGTTTTAGCCTCCTTAATTCTTGTTTATGTCTTTAATTTTTAGTTTTGATCAGAGCAAATTGGATTTTAAAATGTCGTTTGTTCTAGGTGTGCAGAATCTTGTTCATTTACACCTACACATATATATATCTTGATCTTTGTGTCCTTTTCCATGTAGGTTATTACAGAGTCTTGAGTAGACCACTCTTGGTATTCCATAGGTCTTGGGTGATGATATATTTTATATGTATTAGTATATGTTTGTTAACCCCAATATCCGAATTTATGCATTCGTCACACCTTTTCACTGGCTTAACCATAAGTTTGCCTTCTCAATCTGAGACTGTCTTTCTCTATGGAAATATGTTCATTTTTGTGAATTTTCAGATAACATAAGTGATATCATGGGACATTTGTCTTTCGCATTTTGACTTACTTCACGTTGTGTGATTATCTGTAGGCTCGTCTGTGGTGCTGCAAATGGCACTGTTTTATTTTTTTCGTGGCTAACATTCCATTCTGTACATATACCACTTCGTCTTTGTCCATTTATCGGTTTATGGACCTGTTTTCTTGCGTCCATGTCTTGGCTATTTAAATATTGCTGCAGTGCACAGTTGCCTGCCTCTGTCTTTCCGATTCTGGTGGTCTTAGGTTATAGGCCCAGAAGGTGCCCTGCCGGATCATATGGTAGCTCGATTTTTACCTTTTAAAGCAGCTCCATTCAGTTTTCATTAGTGCTCTTACCACTTTCCATCCCACCAGCAGCTAGAAGGTACACAGTTCTCTAAAACCCCTTCAGCATTTATAGTTTGTAGACTTTTTGCTGATGGTCATTTGACTGGTGTGCGGTGAAACCTTTTAGGAGGTGGGATTTGCATGCGTCTAATAATTCCTTATACTGAGCTTTACGCATGTCTTTTTTTTCCTTTTTTCCTTTTTTTTAAAAGAGTGAGTTCAACTTCCCTCTTCATATTGACTTCTTGAAAAATTTGTCATGTGTTGAATTTTCTTGGCTATTCCCTACCCCAGGGCATTTTTTGAGGGCAGGTGTCATTTACAGCCCTGCAGTCCTTGTGAATGTTAAGTGACCACTAGCACCGTGTTGAAAGCTGCTGCTGTGGGAAACAGCCACAAAGCGGCAGCTTTATTACGTTCTCAACTCTTGTTACTAGGGCAACAGAGTCTTCCTGGACGTCGTGTTTCTCGGTTGTAAATTAGAGTAGAATGTGCTCAGACAAACCCCCAGAAGTTGATTTCTCCTTACTTATGTTGCTTTTTTACATTAAATTTATATGTCTGACTGGAGTAATTTTGATTAGAGTCTTGTGATTGTCTGGCAGTACAGAATCTGGTCAATTATTCATACATATATCTGTTCATCTTCAGATCCTGTTACCATGTATGTTATTATAGAGTGTTGAGTAGACCTCCCTTGGTATTAGGTAGGTGTTTGGTCATTATATACTTTATAGATATTGGAGATTATATAATTCATATAGTTTATATGTTTATAGACATTTAACATACGTTAATATATGTATGTTAACATACATTAGTATATGTATGTTACCCCATAATCCTAATTTATCGATCCTCCCACCTTTCATTTTGGTTAACCATTAGTTTGTTTATAAGTCTGTGAGTGTCTTTCTCTGTGGAAATATGTTCTTTGGTAGCAATCTTAGGATAACATCTATAAATGATATCATGGGATATTTGGGATTGCCTTTTCACTTACTTGACGTAATATGATTATTTCTAGGCTCATCTGTAGTCATGAAAATGGCATTGTTCATTTTGTTCCGAGGCTAATATTCAACTCGGTACATATTCTACTTCTTCTTTGTCCATTTGTCTGTTGATGGACATCTTGTTTGCTTGCATGTCTAGGCTATTGTAAATATTGCTGCAGTGCATGTTTGCCTGTCTGTGTCTTTCCGATTCTGGTCTTCTTAAGGTGTAGGCCCATTAGGGGATCGGCCGCATCATATGGTAGCTCAATTTTTACCTTTTAAATGCAGCTCCATTCTGTTCTCATAATTAGCTGTTACCAGTTTACTTCCAACCAACAGCATAGCGGGTATGCATTTCTCCACAAACCCGTCAGCATTCATAGTTTGTAGACTTTTTACTGATGGCCTTTTGAATATTGGGTGGCGACATCTTTTTGTAGTTTGGATTTGCATCCAACCAATAATGCCTGATATTGAGCTTTTATCCATGTTCCTCTTTTTTTTTGTAAATAAAAGAGTGAGTAAAACTTACCTCTTCAAATTGTTTTCTTGAAAAATTCTCTGTGTTGTGAACTTTTTTGGCCATTACCTACCCAGGACATTTTTTGAGGACACGTGTCATTGACAGCCCTACAATTCCTGTGAATCTTAAGTGACCGTTAGCCCTGTGTTTAAAGCTGCTGTTGTGGGAAACGACCACCAGGCGGCAGCATTTCTCCATTCCCAAATCTGGTTACTAGGACAGAAGAGCCTTCCTGAAAGTGGTTTTCCTAGGTTGTAAATTAGAATGGAATGTGCCAGAGATAACCCCAATAAGTTTATGTCTCATTAATTGTTGTTTGTGGTTTTAATTTTTTACATTGGAGTAATGATTAGAATAGTGTTTGTTCCAGGTGTGCACAATCAGGTTCAATTGAACATTATATATATCTATTCATGGGCAGATCCTCCTCCCATGTAAATTACTATTATTTTTTTAATAAATTTATTTTACTTAATTATTTATTTTTGGCTGAGTTGGATCTTCGCTGCTGCATATGGGCTTTCTCTAGTTGTGGTGAGCGGGGGCTACTCTCCATTGCACTGCACAGGCTTCTCCCTGCAGTGGCTTCTCTTGTTGCAGAGCACGGTCTCTAGGCATGCGGGCTTCAGTAGTTGTGGCACGTGGGCTCAGTAGCTGTGGCTCCTGGGCTCTAGAGCGCAGGCTCAGTAGTTGTGGTGCACGGGCTTATTTGCTCTGCAGCATGTGGGATCTTCCTGGACCAGGGATCGAACCCGTGTCCCCTGCACTGGCAGGCGGATTCTTAACCACGGCGCCACCAGGGAAGCCCCCGTATGAATTATTACAGCGCGTTCAGTAGACCTTCCTTGGTATATGGTTGGTCTTTTTGATATATGTATTTAATATGTATTTGTATACGTATGGTAACCCTAATCTTCATTTATCCATTCCTCCCAGCTTTCGTTTTACAAAACCATAGTTTGTTTTCCAAGTCTGTGAGTGTCTTTCTCTGTGGAAATATGTTCATTTGTGTCAGTTGTTAGGTAACACCTAGAAGTGATATCACAGGATATTTGTCATCTGCTTTCCGACTTACCTCATGTTCTGAGATTATCTCTAGGCTCATCTATGGTGCTGCAAAGAGCAGTGTTTCATTCTTTTCCATGCCGAATATTCCACTGTGTACATGGACCACTTCTTCTTTGTGCATTCATCTGTTGATGGACATTTTGGTTTCTTCCAACTCTTGGCTATGCAAAATATTGATGCAGTGCAGGCTTGCCAGCCTGTGTCTTTTGGATTCTGGTCTTCTCAGGGGATAGGCCCAGCAGCGGGCCCACTAGATCATATGGTAGTCTAATTTTTACCTTTAAACGCACCTCCATTCTGTTCTCACTACTGGCTGTTACCACTTGACATCTCACCAGCAACGAGAGGGTACACAGTCCTCTAAAACCCCTTCAGCATTTATTGTTTGTAGACTTTTTACTGATGGCATTTGGAGTGTTGGGTGGTGATACCTTTGTGTAGTTTAGATTTGCATGCATCTAATACTTCCCGATATTGAGCTTTTAATCCACGTCCGTTTTCTTTTTTTTGTTTTTTTAAAGTTGAACAGAAAAACTTACCTCTTCAAATTGTTTCCTTGAAAAATTTGCCGTGTTCTGAATTCCTGTGGCCATTACCTACACCTGGATATTTTGTGAGGGCAGGTGTCATTTACAACTCTGTAGTAATTGTGAATATTAAGTAACCATTAGCACTGGGTTTAAAGCTGCTGTTACAGGAACGGCCACAAGGCGGCAGCATGTCTATATTCCCAACTCTGGTTACTAGGGCAACAGAGCCTTCCTGGAAGTCCTGTTTGTAGGTTGTAAATTAGAGTGGAATGTGCCAGGACAAACCCCCCAAAACTTATGGCTACTTATTTGTTGTTGGTATCCTTCGTTTAATTTTCATTTTTATCAGAGCAAATTTGATTGCAATGTTGTGTTTGTTCTAGGTGTACAGAATCTGTTTCATTGATACATATATCTTTTACTGTTTGGATCCTGTTCCATATAGGTAATGACAGAATGTTGTGTAGACCTCTCTTGGTATTCGGTATGTTTTTGGTGATTCTATATTTTATAAGTATTAGCATATGTCTGTTAAAACCCAATATCCTCCGTTATACATTCGTCACACCTTTCCGCTTGGTTAACCACAAGTTTGTGTTCTGAATACGTGAGTGCCCTTCTCTGTGGAAATAAGTTCATTAATATCAATTTTTAGATAACACCTATACGTGATACCATAGGATATGTGTCTCTCGCTTTCTGACTTACTTCAAGATGTGTGATTATCTCTAGCCTCATCTATGGTGCTGCAAACAGCATTGTTTCATTCTTTTCTCTGTCTAATATTGCGTTGTGTACATGGACCTCTTTTTCGTCCATTCATCTGATGATGGACATTTTTGTTGCTTCCATGTCTTGGCTATTGTAAATACTGGTGCACTACACGATTTTCCATCCTGTGTCTTTTTGATTCTGGCCTTCACAGGTTACAGGCCCAAGAGTGGGCCTTCTGGATCATATGGTAACTCAATTTTTACCTTCAAACGCACTGCCATTCTCTTCCTGTTATTGGCTGGTACCAGTTCACATCCCACTTAGACCTAGAGGTTCTGCTATTCTCCACAACTTCTTCAACATCTACTGTTTGTAGACTTTTTGCTGATGGTCATTCTGACCGGTGTGAGGTGATACCTTTGGGTAGGTTGGCTTTGCATGTGTCTCATAATTCCTGATGTCGAGCTTTTATCAACATCCTTCAAATTGCCTTGTTGAAAAATTTGCTGTGTTTGAATTTTTTGGCCATTCCGTACCCCAGGACATTTTTTGAGGGCATGTCTCGTTTACACCCCTGCAGTCCTTGTCAATATTAGTGACCATTAGCAGTGGATTTAAAGCTGCTGTTTGAGGAAACGGCCTTAGGGTGGCAGCATTTCTGCGTTACCAACTCTGCTTGCTAGGGAAACAGAACCTTCCTGCAAGTTGTGCTTTTAGGTTGCAGATTAGAGTGGAATGTGCCAGGACAAGCCCCCATAAGTTTTAGCCTCCTTAATTCTTGTTTATGTCTTTAATTTTTAGTTTTGATCAGAGCAAATTGGATTTTAAAATGTCGTTTGTTCTAGGTGTGCAGAATCTTGTTCATTTACACCTACACATATATATATCTTGATCTTTGTGTCCTTTTCCATGTAGGTTATTACAGAGTCTTGAGTAGACCACTCTTGGTATTCCATAGGTCTTGGGTGATGATATATTTTATATGTATTAGTATATGTTTGTTAACCCCAATATCCGAATTTATGCATTCGTCACACCTTTTCACTGGCTTAACCATAAGTTTGCCTTCTCAATCTGAGACTGTCTTTCTCTATGGAAATATGTTCATTTTTGTGAATTTTCAGATAACATAAGTGATATCATGGGACATTTGTCTTTCGCATTTTGACTTACTTCACGTTGTGTGATTATCTGTAGGCTCGTCTGTGGTGCTGCAAATGGCACTGTTTTATTTTTTTCGTGGCTAACATTCCATTCTGTACATATACCACTTCGTCTTTGTCCATTTATCGGTTTATGGACCTGTTTTCTTGCGTCCATGTCTTGGCTATTTAAATATTGCTGCAGTGCACAGTTGCCTGCCTCTGTCTTTCCGATTCTGGTGGTCTTAGGTTATAGGCCCAGAAGGTGCCCTGCCGGATCATATGGTAGCTCGATTTTTACCTTTTAAAGCAGCTCCATTCAGTTTTCATTAGTGCTCTTACCACTTTCCATCCCACCAGCAGCTAGAAGGTACACAGTTCTCTAAAACCCCTTCAGCATTTATAGTTTGTAGACTTTTTGCTGATGGTCATTTGACTGGTGTGCGGTGAAACCTTTTAGGAGGTGGGATTTGCATGCGTCTAATAATTCCTTATACTGAGCTTTACGCATGTCTTTTTTTTCCTTTTTTCCTTTTTTTTAAAAGAGTGAGTTCAACTTCCCTCTTCATATTGACTTCTTGAAAAATTTGTCATGTGTTGAATTTTCTTGGCTATTCCCTACCCCAGGGCATTTTTTGAGGGCAGGTGTCATTTACAGCCCTGCAGTCCTTGTGAATGTTAAGTGACCACTAGCACCGTGTTGAAAGCTGCTGCTGTGGGAAACAGCCACAAAGCGGCAGCTTTATTACGTTCTCAACTCTTGTTACTAGGGCAACAGAGTCTTCCTGGACGTCGTGTTTCTCGGTTGTAAATTAGAGTAGAATGTGCTCAGACAAACCCCCAGAAGTTGATTTCTCCTTACTTATGTTGCTTTTTTACATTAAATTTATATGTCTGACTGGAGTAATTTTGATTAGAGTCTTGTGATTGTCTGGCAGTACAGAATCTGGTCAATTATTCATACATATATCTGTTCATCTTCAGATCCTGTTACCATGTATGTTATTATAGAGTGTTGAGTAGACCTCCCTTGGTATTAGGTAGGTGTTTGGTCATTATATACTTTATAGATATTGGAGATTATATAATTCATATAGTTTATATGTTTATAGACATTTAACATACGTTAATATATGTATGTTAACATACATTAGTATATGTATGTTACCCCATAATCCTAATTTATCGATCCTCCCACCTTTCATTTTGGTTAACCATTAGTTTGTTTATAAGTCTGTGAGTGTCTTTCTCTGTGGAAATATGTTCTTTGGTAGCAATCTTAGGATAACATCTATAAATGATATCATGGGATATTTGGGATTGCCTTTTCACTTACTTGACGTAATATGATTATTTCTAGGCTCATCTGTAGTCATGAAAATGGCATTGTTCATTTTGTTCCGAGGCTAATATTCAACTCGGTACATATTCTACTTCTTCTTTGTCCATTTGTCTGTTGATGGACATCTTGTTTGCTTGCATGTCTAGGCTATTGTAAATATTGCTGCAGTGCATGTTTGCCTGTCTGTGTCTTTCCGATTCTGGTCTTCTTAAGGTGTAGGCCCATTAGGGGATCGGCCGCATCATATGGTAGCTCAATTTTTACCTTTTAAATGCAGCTCCATTCTGTTCTCATAATTAGCTGTTACCAGTTTACTTCCAACCAACAGCATAGCGGGTATGCATTTCTCCACAAACCCGTCAGCATTCATAGTTTGTAGACTTTTTACTGATGGCCTTTTGAATATTGGGTGGCGACATCTTTTTGTAGTTTGGATTTGCATCCAACCAATAATGCCTGATATTGAGCTTTTATCCATGTTCCTCTTTTTTTTTTGTAAATAAAAGAGTGAGTAAAACTTACCTCTTCAAATTGTTTTCTTGAAAAATTCTCTGTGTTGTGAACTTTTTTGGCCATTACCTACCCAGGACATTTTTTGAGGACACGTGTCATTGACAGCCCTACAATTCCTGTGAATCTTAAGTGACCGTTAGCCCTGTGTTTAAAGCTGCTGTTGTGGGAAACGACCACCAGGCGGCAGCATTTCTCCATTCCCAAATCTGGTTACTAGGACAGAAGAGCCTTCCTGAAAGTGGTTTTCCTAGGTTGTAAATTAGAATGGAATGTGCCAGAGATAACCCCAATAAGTTTATGTCTCATTAATTGTTGTTCGTGGTTTTAATTTTTTACATTGGAGTAATGATTAGAATAGTGTTTGTGCCAGGTGTGCACAATCAGGTTCAATTGAACATTATATATATCTATTCATGGGCAGATCCTCCTCCCATGTAAATTACTATTATTTTTTTAATAAATTTATTTTACTTAATTATTTATTTTTGGCTGAGTTGGATCTTCGCTGCTGCATATGGGCTTTCTCTAGTTGTGGTGAGCGGGGGCTACTCTCCATTGCACTGCACAGGCTTCTCTTGTTGCAGAGCACGGTCTCTAGGCATGCGGGCTTCAGTAGTTGTGGCACGTGGGCTCAGTAGCTGTGGCTCCTGGGCTCTAGAGCGCAGGCTCAGTAGTTGTGGTGCACGGGCTTATTTGCTCTGCAGCATGTGGGATCTTCCTGGACCAGGGATCGAACCCGTGTCCCCTGCACTGGCAGGCGGATTCTTAACCACGGCGCCACCAGGGAAGCCCCCGTATGAATTATTACAGCGCGTTCAGTAGACCTTCCTTGGTATATGGTTGGTCTTTTTGATATATGTATTTAATATGTATTTGTATACGTATGGTAACCCTAATCTTCATTTATCCATTCCTCCCAGCTTTCGTTTTACAAAACCATAGTTTGTTTTCCAAGTCTGTGAGTGTCTTTCTCTGTGGAAATATGTTCATTTGTGTCAGTTGTTAGGTAACACCTAGAAGTGATATCACAGGATATTTGTCATCTGCTTTCCGACTTACCTCATGTTCTGAGATTATCTCTAGGCTCATCTATGGTGCTGCAAAGAGCAGTGTTTCATTCTTTTCCATGCCGAATATTCCATTGTGTACATGGACCACTTCTTCTTTGTGCATTCATCTGTTGATGGACATTTTGGTTTCTTCCAACTCTTGGCTATGCAAAATATTGATGCAGTGCAGGCTTGCCAGCCTGTGTCTTTTGGATTCTGGTCTTCTCAGGGGATAGGCCCAGCAGCGGGCCTACTAGATCATATGGTAGTCTAATTTTTACCTTTAAACGCACCTCCATTCTGTTCTCACTACTGGCTGTTACCACTTGACATCTCACCAGCAACGAGAGGGTACACAGTCCTCTAAAACCCCTTCAGCATTTATTGTTTGTAGACTTTTTACTGATGGCATTTGGAGTGTTGGGTGGTGATACCTTTGTGTAGTTTAGATTTGCATGCATCTAATACTTCCCGATATTGAGCTTTTAATCCACGTCCGTTTTCTTTTTTTTGTTTTTTTAAAGTTGAACAGAAAAACTTACCTCTTCAAATTGTTTCCTTGAAAAATTTGCCGTGTTCTGAATTCCTGTGGCCATTACCTACACCTGGATATTTTGTGAGGGCAGGTGTCATTTACAACTCTGTAGTAATTGTGAATATTAAGTAACCATTAGCACTGGGTTTAAAGCTGCTGTTACAGGAACGGCCACAAGGCGGCAGCATGTCTATATTCCCAACTCTGGTTACTAGGGCAACAGAGCCTTCCTGGAAGTCCTGTTTGTAGGTTGTAAATTAGAGTGGAATGTGCCAGGACAAACCCCCCAAAACTTATGGCTACTTATTTGTTGTTGGTATCCTTCGTTTAATTTTCATTTTTATCAGAGCAAATTTGATTGCAATGTTGTGTTTGTTCTAGGTGTACAGAATCTGTTTCATTGATACATATATCTTTTACTGTTTGGATCCTGTTCCATATAGGTAATGACAGAATGTTGTGTAGACCTCTCTTGGTATTCGGTATGTTTTTGGTGATTCTATATTTTATAAGTATTAGCATATGTCTGTTAAAACCCAATATCCTCCGTTATACATTCGTCACACCTTTCCGCTTGGTTAACCACAAGTTTGTGTTCTGAATACGTGAGTGCCCTTCTCTGTGGAAATAAGTTCATTAATATCAATTTTTAGATAACACCTATACGTGATACCATAGGATATGTGTCTCTCGCTTTCTGACTTACTTCAAGATGTGTGATTATCTCTAGCCTCATCTATGGTGCTGCAAACAGCATTGTTTCATTCTTTTCTCTGTCTAATATTGCGTTGTGTACATGGACCTCTTTTTCGTCCATTCATCTGATGATGGACATTTTTGTTGCTTCCATGTCTTGGCTATTGTAAATACTGGTGCACTACACGATTTTCCATCCTGTGTCTTTTTGATTCTGGCCTTCACAGGTTACAGGCCCAAGAGTGGGCCTTCTGGATCATATGGTAACTCAATTTTTACCTTCAAACGCACTGCCATTCTCTTCCTGTTATTGGCTGTTACCAGTTCACATCCCACTTAGACCTAGAGGTTCTGCTATTCTCCACAACTTCTTCAACATCTACTGTTTGTAGACTTTTTGCTGATGGTCATTCTGACCGGTGTGAGGTGATACCTTTGGGTAGGTTGGCTTTGCATGTGTCTCATAATTCCTGATGTCGAGCTTTTATCAACATCCTTCAAATTGCCTTGTTGAAAAATTTGCTGTGTTTGAATTTTTTGGCCATTCCGTACCCCAGGACATTTTTTGAGGGCATGTCTCGTTTACACCCCTGCAGTCCTTGTCAATATTAGTGACCATTAGCAGTGGATTTAAAGCTGCTGTTTGAGGAAACGGCCTTAGGGTGGCAGCATTTCTGCGTTACCAACTCTGCTTGCTAGGGAAACAGAACCTTCCTGCAAGTTGTGCTTTTAGGTTGCAGATTAGAGTGGAATGTGCCAGGACAAGCCCCCATAAGTTTTAGCCTCCTTAATTCTTGTTTATGTCTTTAATTTTTAGTTTTGATCAGAGCAAATTGGATTTTAAAATGTCGTTTGTTCTAGGTGTGCAGAATCTTGTTCATTTACACCTACACATATATATATCTTGATCTTTGTGTCCTTTTCCATGTAGGTTATTACAGAGTCTTGAGTAGACCACTCTTGGTATTCCATAGGTCTTGGGTGATGATATATTTTATATGTATTAGTATATGTTTGTTAACCCCAATATCCGAATTTATGCATTCGTCACACCTTTTCACTGGCTTAACCATAAGTTTGCCTTCTCAATCTGAGACTGTCTTTCTCTATGGAAATATGTTCATTTTTGTGAATTTTCAGATAACATAAGTGATATCATGGGACATTTGTCTTTCGCATTTTGACTTACTTCACGTTGTGTGATTATCTGTAGGCTCGTCTGTGGTGCTGCAAATGGCACTGTTTTATTTTTTTCGTGGCTAACATTCCATTCTGTACATATACCACTTCGTCTTTGTCCATTTATCGGTTTATGGACCTGTTTTCTTGCGTCCATGTCTTGGCTATTTAAATATTGCTGCAGTGCACAGTTGCCTGCCTCTGTCTTTCCGATTCTGGTGGTCTTAGGTTATAGGCCCAGAAGGTGCCCTGCCGGATCATATGGTAGCTCGATTTTTACCTTTTAAAGCAGCTCCATTCAGTTTTCATTAGTGCTCTTACCACTTTCCATCCCACCAGCAGCTAGAAGGTACACAGTTCTCTAAAACCCCTTCAGCATTTATAGTTTGTAGACTTTTTGCTGATGGTCATTTGACTGGTGTGCGGTGAAACCTTTTAGGAGGTGGGATTTGCATGCGTCTAATAATTCCTTATACTGAGCTTTACGCATGTCTTTTTTTTCCTTTTTTCCTTTTTTTTAAAAGAGTGAGTTCAACTTCCCTCTTCATATTGACTTCTTGAAAAATTTGTCATGTGTTGAATTTTCTTGGCTATTCCCTACCCCAGGGCATTTTTTGAGGGCAGGTGTCATTTACAGCCCTGCAGTCCTTGTGAATGTTAAGTGACCACTAGCACCGTGTTGAAAGCTGCTGCTGTGGGAAACAGCCACAAAGCGGCAGCTTTATTACGTTCTCAACTCTTGTTACTAGGGCAACAGAGTCTTCCTGGACGTCGTGTTTCTCGGTTGTAAATTAGAGTAGAATGTGCTCAGACAAACCCCCAGAAGTTGATTTCTCCTTACTTATGTTGCTTTTTTACATTAAATTTATATGTCTGACTGGAGTAATTTTGATTAGAGTCTTGTGATTGTCTGGCAGTACAGAATCTGGTCAATTATTCATACATATATCTGTTCATCTTCAGATCCTGTTACCATGTATGTTATTATAGAGTGTTGAGTAGACCTCCCTTGGTATTAGGTAGGTGTTTGGTCATTATATACTTTATAGATATTGGAGATTATATAATTCATATAGTTTATATGTTTATAGACATTTAACATACGTTAATATATGTATGTTAACATACATTAGTATATGTATGTTACCCCATAATCCTAATTTATCGATCCTCCCACCTTTCATTTTGGTTAACCATTAGTTTGTTTATAAGTCTGTGAGTGTCTTTCTCTGTGGAAATATGTTCTTTGGTAGCAATCTTAGGATAACATCTATAAATGATATCATGGGATATTTGGGATTGCCTTTTCACTTACTTGACGTAATATGATTATTTCTAGGCTCATCTGTAGTCATGAAAATGGCATTGTTCATTTTGTTCCGAGGCTAATATTCAACTCGGTACATATTCTACTTCTTCTTTGTCCATTTGTCTGTTGATGGACATCTTGTTTGCTTGCATGTCTAGGCTATTGTAAATATTGCTGCAGTGCATGTTTGCCTGTCTGTGTCTTTCCGATTCTGGTCTTCTTAAGGTGTAGGCCCATTAGGGGATCGGCCGCATCATATGGTAGCTCAATTTTTACCTTTTAAATGCAGCTCCATTCTGTTCTCATAATTAGCTGTTACCAGTTTACTTCCAACCAACAGCATAGCGGGTATGCATTTCTCCACAAACCCGTCAGCATTCATAGTTTGTAGACTTTTTACTGATGGCCTTTTGAATATTGGGTGGCGACATCTTTTTGTAGTTTGGATTTGCATCCAACCAATAATGCCTGATATTGAGCTTTTATCCATGTTCCTCTTTTTTTTTTGTAAATAAAAGAGTGAGTAAAACTTACCTCTTCAAATTGTTTTCTTGAAAAATTCTCTGTGTTGTGAACTTTTTTGGCCATTACCTACCCAGGACATTTTTTGAGGACACGTGTCATTGACAGCCCTACAATTCCTGTGAATCTTAAGTGACCGTTAGCCCTGTGTTTAAAGCTGCTGTTGTGGGAAACGACCACCAGGCGGCAGCATTTCTCCATTCCCAAATCTGGTTACTAGGACAGAAGAGCCTTCCTGAAAGTGGTTTTCCTAGGTTGTAAATTAGAATGGAATGTGCCAGAGATAACCCCAATAAGTTTATGTCTCATTAATTGTTGTTCGTGGTTTTAATTTTTTACATTGGAGTAATGATTAGAATAGTGTTTGTGCCAGGTGTGCACAATCAGGTTCAATTGAACATTATATATATCTATTCATGGGCAGATCCTCCTCCCATGTAAATTACTATTATTTTTTTAATAAATTTATTTTACTTAATTATTTATTTTTGGCTGAGTTGGATCTTCGCTGCTGCATATGGGCTTTCTCTAGTTGTGGTGAGCGGGGGCTACTCTCCATTGCACTGCACAGGCTTCTCTTGTTGCAGAGCACGGTCTCTAGGCATGCGGGCTTCAGTAGTTGTGGCACGTGGGCTCAGTAGCTGTGGCTCCTGGGCTCTAGAGCGCAGGCTCAGTAGTTGTGGTGCACGGGCTTATTTGCTCTGCAGCATGTGGGATCTTCCTGGACCAGGGATCGAACCCGTGTCCCCTGCACTGGCAGGCGGATTCTTAACCACGGCGCCACCAGGGAAGCCCCCGTATGAATTATTACAGCGCGTTCAGTAGACCTTCCTTGGTATATGGTTGGTCTTTTTGATATATGTATTTAATATGTATTTGTATACGTATGGTAACCCTAATCTTCATTTATCCATTCCTCCCAGCTTTCGTTTTACAAAACCATAGTTTGTTTTCCAAGTCTGTGAGTGTCTTTCTCTGTGGAAATATGTTCATTTGTGTCAGTTGTTAGGTAACACCTAGAAGTGATATCACAGGATATTTGTCATCTGCTTTCCGACTTACCTCATGTTCTGAGATTATCTCTAGGCTCATCTATGGTGCTGCAAAGAGCAGTGTTTCATTCTTTTCCATGCCGAATATTCCATTGTGTACATGGACCACTTCTTCTTTGTGCATTCATCTGTTGATGGACATTTTGGTTTCTTCCAACTCTTGGCTATGCAAAATATTGATGCAGTGCAGGCTTGCCAGCCTGTGTCTTTTGGATTCTGGTCTTCTCAGGGGATAGGCCCAGCAGCGGGCCTACTAGATCATATGGTAGTCTAATTTTTACCTTTAAACGCACCTCCATTCTGTTCTCACTACTGGCTGTTACCACTTGACATCTCACCAGCAACGAGAGGGTACACAGTCCTCTAAAACCCCTTCAGCATTTATTGTTTGTAGACTTTTTACTGATGGCATTTGGAGTGTTGGGTGGTGATACCTTTGTGTAGTTTAGATTTGCATGCATCTAATACTTCCCGATATTGAGCTTTTAATCCACGTCCGTTTTCTTTTTTTTGTTTTTTTAAAGTTGAACAGAAAAACTTACCTCTTCAAATTGTTTCCTTGAAAAATTTGCCGTGTTCTGAATTCCTGTGGCCATTACCTACACCTGGATATTTTGTGAGGGCAGGTGTCATTTACAACTCTGTAGTAATTGTGAATATTAAGTAACCATTAGCACTGGGTTTAAAGCTGCTGTTACAGGAACGGCCACAAGGCGGCAGCATGTCTATATTCCCAACTCTGGTTACTAGGGCAACAGAGCCTTCCTGGAAGTCCTGTTTGTAGGTTGTAAATTAGAGTGGAATGTGCCAGGACAAACCCCCCAAAACTTATGGCTACTTATTTGTTGTTGGTATCCTTCGTTTAATTTTCATTTTTATCAGAGCAAATTTGATTGCAATGTTGTGTTTGTTCTAGGTGTACAGAATCTGTTTCATTGATACATATATCTTTTACTGTTTGGATCCTGTTCCATATAGGTAATGACAGAATGTTGTGTAGACCTCTCTTGGTATTCGGTATGTTTTTGGTGATTCTATATTTTATAAGTATTAGCATATGTCTGTTAAAACCCAATATCCTCCGTTATACATTCGTCACACCTTTCCGCTTGGTTAACCACAAGTTTGTGTTCTGAATACGTGAGTGCCCTTCTCTGTGGAAATAAGTTCATTAATATCAATTTTTAGATAACACCTATACGTGATACCATAGGATATGTGTCTCTCGCTTTCTGACTTACTTCAAGATGTGTGATTATCTCTAGCCTCATCTATGGTGCTGCAAACAGCATTGTTTCATTCTTTTCTCTGTCTAATATTGCGTTGTGTACATGGACCTCTTTTTCGTCCATTCATCTGATGATGGACATTTTTGTTGCTTCCATGTCTTGGCTATTGTAAATACTGGTGCACTACACGATTTTCCATCCTGTGTCTTTTTGATTCTGGCCTTCACAGGTTACAGGCCCAAGAGTGGGCCTTCTGGATCATATGGTAACTCAATTTTTACCTTCAAACGCACTGCCATTCTCTTCCTGTTATTGGCTGTTACCAGTTCACATCCCACTTAGACCTAGAGGTTCTGCTATTCTCCACAACTTCTTCAACATCTACTGTTTGTAGACTTTTTGCTGATGGTCATTCTGACCGGTGTGAGGTGATACCTTTGGGTAGGTTGGCTTTGCATGTGTCTCATAATTCCTGATGTCGAGCTTTTATCAACATCCTTCAAATTGCCTTGTTGAAAAATTTGCTGTGTTTGAATTTTTTGGCCATTCCGTACCCCAGGACATTTTTTGAGGGCATGTCTCGTTTACACCCCTGCAGTCCTTGTCAATATTAGTGACCATTAGCAGTGGATTTAAAGCTGCTGTTTGAGGAAACGGCCTTAGGGTGGCAGCATTTCTGCGTTACCAACTCTGCTTGCTAGGGAAACAGAACCTTCCTGCAAGTTGTGCTTTTAGGTTGCAGATTAGAGTGGAATGTGCCAGGACAAGCCCCCATAAGTTTTAGCCTCCTTAATTCTTGTTTATGTCTTTAATTTTTAGTTTTGATCAGAGCAAATTGGATTTTAAAATGTCGTTTGTTCTAGGTGTGCAGAATCTTGTTCATTTACACCTACACATATATATATCTTGATCTTTGTGTCCTTTTCCATGTAGGTTATTACAGAGTCTTGAGTAGACCACTCTTGGTATTCCATAGGTCTTGGGTGATGATATATTTTATATGTATTAGTATATGTTTGTTAACCCCAATATCCGAATTTATGCATTCGTCACACCTTTTCACTGGCTTAACCATAAGTTTGCCTTCTCAATCTGAGACTGTCTTTCTCTATGGAAATATGTTCATTTTTGTGAATTTTCAGATAACATAAGTGATATCATGGGACATTTGTCTTTCGCATTTTGACTTACTTCACGTTGTGTGATTATCTGTAGGCTCGTCTGTGGTGCTGCAAATGGCACTGTTTTATTTTTTTCGTGGCTAACATTCCATTCTGTACATATACCACTTCGTCTTTGTCCATTTATCGGTTTATGGACCTGTTTTCTTGCGTCCATGTCTTGGCTATTTAAATATTGCTGCAGTGCACAGTTGCCTGCCTCTGTCTTTCCGATTCTGGTGGTCTTAGGTTATAGGCCCAGAAGGTGCCCTGCCGGATCATATGGTAGCTCGATTTTTACCTTTTAAAGCAGCTCCATTCAGTTTTCATTAGTGCTCTTACCACTTTCCATCCCACCAGCAGCTAGAAGGTACACAGTTCTCTAAAACCCCTTCAGCATTTATAGTTTGTAGACTTTTTGCTGATGGTCATTTGACTGGTGTGCGGTGAAACCTTTTAGGAGGTGGGATTTGCATGCGTCTAATAATTCCTTATACTGAGCTTTACGCATGTCTTTTTTTTCCTTTTTTCCTTTTTTTTAAAAGAGTGAGTTCAACTTCCCTCTTCATATTGACTTCTTGAAAAATTTGTCATGTGTTGAATTTTCTTGGCTATTCCCTACCCCAGGGCATTTTTTGAGGGCAGGTGTCATTTACAGCCCTGCAGTCCTTGTGAATGTTAAGTGACCACTAGCACCGTGTTGAAAGCTGCTGCTGTGGGAAACAGCCACAAAGCGGCAGCTTTATTACGTTCTCAACTCTTGTTACTAGGGCAACAGAGTCTTCCTGGACGTCGTGTTTCTCGGTTGTAAATTAGAGTAGAATGTGCTCAGACAAACCCCCAGAAGTTGATTTCTCCTTACTTATGTTGCTTTTTTACATTAAATTTATATGTCTGACTGGAGTAATTTTGATTAGAGTCTTGTGATTGTCTGGCAGTACAGAATCTGGTCAATTATTCATACATATATCTGTTCATCTTCAGATCCTGTTACCATGTATGTTATTATAGAGTGTTGAGTAGACCTCCCTTGGTATTAGGTAGGTGTTTGGTCATTATATACTTTATAGATATTGGAGATTATATAATTCATATAGTTTATATGTTTATAGACATTTAACATACGTTAATATATGTATGTTAACATACATTAGTATATGTATGTTACCCCATAATCCTAATTTATCGATCCTCCCACCTTTCATTTTGGTTAACCATTAGTTTGTTTATAAGTCTGTGAGTGTCTTTCTCTGTGGAAATATGTTCTTTGGTAGCAATCTTAGGATAACATCTATAAATGATATCATGGGATATTTGGGATTGCCTTTTCACTTACTTGACGTAATATGATTATTTCTAGGCTCATCTGTAGTCATGAAAATGGCATTGTTCATTTTGTTCCGAGGCTAATATTCAACTCGGTACATATTCTACTTCTTCTTTGTCCATTTGTCTGTTGATGGACATCTTGTTTGCTTGCATGTCTAGGCTATTGTAAATATTGCTGCAGTGCATGTTTGCCTGTCTGTGTCTTTCCGATTCTGGTCTTCTTAAGGTGTAGGCCCATTAGGGGATCGGCCGCATCATATGGTAGCTCAATTTTTACCTTTTAAATGCAGCTCCATTCTGTTCTCATAATTAGCTGTTACCAGTTTACTTCCAACCAACAGCATAGCGGGTATGCATTTCTCCACAAACCCGTCAGCATTCATAGTTTGTAGACTTTTTACTGATGGCCTTTTGAATATTGGGTGGTGACATCTTTTTGTAGTTTGGATTTGCATCCAACCAATAATGCCTGATATTGAGCTTTTATCCATGTTCCTCTTTTTTTTGTAAATAAAAGAGTGAGTAAAACTTACCTCTTCAAATTGTTTTCTTGAAAAATTCTCTGTGTTGTGAACTTTTTTGGCCATTACCTACCCAGGACATTTTTTGAGGACACGTGTCATTGACAGCCCTACAATTCCTGTGAATCTTAAGTGACCGTTAGCCCTGTGTTTAAAGCTGCTGTTGTGGGAAACGACCACCAGGCGGCAGCATTTCTCCATTCCCAAATCTGGTTACTAGGACAGAAGAGCCTTCCTGAAAGTGGTTTTCCTAGGTTGTAAATTAGAATGGAATGTGCCAGAGATAACCCCAATAAGTTTATGTCTCATTAATTGTTGTTTGTGGTTTTAATTTTTTACATTGGAGTAATGATTAGAATAGTGTTTGTGCCAGGTGTGCACAATCAGGTTCAATTGAACATTATATATATCTATTCATGGGCAGATCCTCCTCCCATGTAAATTACTATTATTTTTTTAATAAATTTATTTTACTTAATTATTTATTTTTGGCTGAGTTGGATCTTCGCTGCTGCATATGGGCTTTCTCTAGTTGCGGTGAGCGGGGGCTACTCTCCATTGCACTGCACAGGCTTCTCCCTGCAGTGGCTTCTCTTGTTGCAGAGCACGGTCTCTAGGCATGCGGGCTTCAGTAGTTGTGGCACGTGGGCTCAGTAGCTGTGGCTCCTGGGCTCTAGAGCGCAGGCTCAGTAGTTGTGGTGCACGGGCTTATTTGCTCTGCAGCATGTGGGATCTTCCTGGACCAGGGATCGAACCCGTGTCCCCTGCACTGGCAGGCGGATTCTTAACCACGGCGCCACCAGGGAAGCCCCCGTATGAATTATTACAGCGCGTTCAGTAGACCTTCCTTGGTATATGGTTGGTCTTTTTGATATATGTATTTAATATGTATTTGTATACGTATGGTAACCCTAATCTTCATTTATCCATTCCTCCCAGCTTTCGTTTTACAAAACCATAGTTAGTTTTCCAAGTCTGTGAGTGTCTTTCTCTGTGGAAATATGTTCATTTGTGTCAGTTGTTAGGTAACACCTAGAAGTGATATCACAGGATATTTGTCATCTGCTTTCCGACTTACCTCATGTTCTGAGATTATCTCTAGGCTCATCTATGGTGCTGCAAAGAGCAGTGTTTCATTCTTTTCCATGCCGAATATTCCATTGTGTACATGGACCACTTCTTCTTTGTGCATTCATCTGTTGATGGACATTTTGGTTTCTTCCAACTCTTGGCTATGCAAAATATTGATGCAGTGCAGGCTTGCCAGCCTGTGTCTTTTGGATTCTGGTCTTCTCAGGGGATAGGCCCAGCAGCGGGCCTACTAGATCATATGGTAGTCTAATTTTTACCTTTAAACGCACCTCCATTCTGTTCTCACTACTGGCTGTTACCACTTGACATCTCACCAGCAACGAGAGGGTACACAGTCCTCTAAAACCCCTTCAGCATTTATTGTTTGTAGACTTTTTACTGATGGCATTTGGAGTGTTGGGTGGTGATACCTTTGTGTAGTTTAGATTTGCATGCATCTAATACTTCCCGATATTGAGCTTTTAATCCACGTCCGTTTTCTTTTTTTTGTTTTTTTAAAGTTGAACAGAAAAACTTACCTCTTCAAATTGTTTCCTTGAAAAATTTGCCGTGTTCTGAATTCCTGTGGCCATTACCTACACCTGGATATTTTGTGAGGGCAGGTGTCATTTACAACTCTGTAGTAATTGTGAATATTAAGTAACCATTAGCACTGGGTTTAAAGCTGCTGTTACAGGAACGGCCACAAGGCGGCAGCATGTCTATATTCCCAACTCTGGTTACTAGGGCAACAGAGCCTTCCTGGAAGTCCTGTTTGTAGGTTGTAAATTAGAGTGGAATGTGCCAGGACAAACCCCCCAAAACTTATGGCTACTTATTTGTTGTTGGTATCCTTCGTTTAATTTTCATTTTTATCAGAGCAAATTTGATTGCAATGTTGTGTTTGTTCTAGGTGTACAGAATCTGTTTCATTGATACATATATCTTTTACTGTTTGGATCCTGTTCCATATAGGTAATGACAGAATGTTGTGTAGACCTCTCTTGGTATTCGGTATGTTTTTGGTGATTCTATATTTTATAAGTATTAGCATATGTCTGTTAAAACCCAATATCCTCCGTTATACATTCATCACACCTTTCCGCTTGGTTAACCACAAGTTTGTGTTCTGAATACGTGAGTGCCCTTCTCTGTGGAAATAAGTTCATTAATATCAATTTTTAGATAACACCTATACGTGATACCATAGGATATGTGTCTCTCGCTTTCTGACTTACTTCAAGATGTGTGATTATCTCTAGCCTCATCTATGGTGCTGCAAACAGCATTGTTTCATTCTTTTCTCTGTCTAATATTGCGTTGTGTACATGGACCTCTTTTTCGTCCATTCATCTGATGATGGACATTTTTGTTGCTTCCATGTCTTGGCTATTGTAAATACTGGTGCACTACACGATTTTCCATCCTGTGTCTTTTTGATTCTGGCCTTCACAGGTTACAGGCCCAAGAGTGGGCCTTCTGGATCATATGGTAACTCAATTTTTACCTTCAAACGCACTGCCATTCTCTTCCTGTTATTGGCTGGTACCAGTTCACATCCCACTTAGACCTAGAGGTTCTGCTATTCTCCACAACTTCTTCAACATCTACTGTTTGTAGACTTTTTGCTGATGGTCATTCTGACCGGTGTGAGGTGATACCTTTGGGTAGGTTGGCTTTGCATGTGTCTCATAATTCCTGATGTCGAGCTTTTATCAACATCCTTCAAATTGCCTTGTTGAAAAATTTGCTGTGTTTGAATTTTTTGGCCATTCCGTACCCCAGGACATTTTTTGAGGGCATGTCTCGTTTACACCCCTGCAGTCCTTGTCAATATTAGTGACCATTAGCAGTGGATTTAAAGCTGCTGTTTGAGGAAACGGCCTTAGGGTGGCAGCATTTCTGCGTTACCAACTCTGCTTGCTAGGGAAACAGAACCTTCCTGCAAGTTGTGCTTTTAGGTTGCAGATTAGAGTGGAATGTGCCAGGACAAGCCCCCATAAGTTTTAGCCTCCTTAATTCTTGTTTATGTCTTTAATTTTTAGTTTTGATCAGAGCAAATTGGATTTTAAAATGTCGTTTGTTCTAGGTGTGCAGAATCTTGTTCATTTACACCTACACATATATATATCTTGATCTTTGTGTCCTTTTCCATGTAGGTTATTACAGAGTCTTGAGTAGACCACTCTTGGTATTCCATAGGTCTTGGGTGATGATATATTTTATATGTATTAGTATATGTTTGTTAACCCCAATATCCGAATTTATGCATTCGTCACACCTTTTCACTGGCTTAACCATAAGTTTGCCTTCTCAATCTGAGACTGTCTTTCTCTATGGAAATATGTTCATTTTTGTGAATTTTCAGATAACATAAGTGATATCATGGGACATTTGTCTTTCGCATTTTGACTTACTTCACGTTGTGTGATTATCTGTAGGCTCGTCTGTGGTGCTGCAAATGGCACTGTTTTATTTTTTTCGTGGCTAACATTCCATTCTGTACATATACCACTTCGTCTTTGTCCATTTATCGGTTTATGGACCTGTTTTCTTGCGTCCATGTCTTGGCTATTTAAATATTGCTGCAGTGCACAGTTGCCTGCCTCTGTCTTTCCGATTCTGGTGGTCTTAGGTTATAGGCCCAGAAGGTGCCCTGCCGGATCATATGGTAGCTCGATTTTTACCTTTTAAAGCAGCTCCATTCAGTTTTCATTAGTGCTCTTACCACTTTCCATCCCACCAGCAGCTAGAAGGTACACAGTTCTCTAAAACCCCTTCAGCATTTATAGTTTGTAGACTTTTTGCTGATGGTCATTTGACTGGTGTGCGGTGAAACCTTTTAGGAGGTGGGATTTGCATGCGTCTAATAATTCCTTATACTGAGCTTTACGCATGTCTTTTTTTTCCTTTTTTCCTTTTTTTTAAAAGAGTGAGTTCAACTTCCCTCTTCATATTGACTTCTTGAAAAATTTGTCATGTGTTGAATTTTCTTGGCTATTCCCTACCCCAGGGCATTTTTTGAGGGCAGGTGTCATTTACAGCCCTGCAGTCCTTGTGAATGTTAAGTGACCACTAGCACCGTGTTGAAAGCTGCTGCTGTGGGAAACAGCCACAAAGCGGCAGCTTTATTACGTTCTCAACTCTTGTTACTAGGGCAACAGAGTCTTCCTGGACGTCGTGTTTCTCGGTTGTAAATTAGAGTAGAATGTGCTCAGACAAACCCCCAGAAGTTGATTTCTCCTTACTTATGTTGCTTTTTTACATTAAATTTATATGTCTGACTGGAGTAATTTTGATTAGAGTCTTGTGATTGTCTGGCAGTACAGAATCTGGTCAATTATTCATACATATATCTGTTCATCTTCAGATCCTGTTACCATGTATGTTATTATAGAGTGTTGAGTAGACCTCCCTTGGTATTAGGTAGGTGTTTGGTCATTATATACTTTATAGATATTGGAGATTATATAATTCATATAGTTTATATGTTTATAGACATTTAACATACGTTAATATATGTATGTTAACATACATTAGTATATGTATGTTACCCCATAATCCTAATTTATCGATCCTCCCACCTTTCATTTTGGTTAACCATTAGTTTGTTTATAAGTCTGTGAGTGTCTTTCTCTGTGGAAATATGTTCTTTGGTAGCAATCTTAGGATAACATCTATAAATGATATCATGGGATATTTGGGATTGCCTTTTCACTTACTTGACGTAATATGATTATTTCTAGGCTCATCTGTAGTCATGAAAATGGCATTGTTCATTTTGTTCCGAGGCTAATATTCAACTCGGTACATATTCTACTTCTTCTTTGTCCATTTGTCTGTTGATGGACATCTTGTTTGCTTGCATGTCTAGGCTATTGTAAATATTGCTGCAGTGCATGTTTGCCTGTCTGTGTCTTTCCGATTCTGGTCTTCTTAAGGTGTAGGCCCATTAGGGGATCGGCCGCATCATATGGTAGCTCAATTTTTACCTTTTAAATGCAGCTCCATTCTGTTCTCATAATTAGCTGTTACCAGTTTACTTCCAACCAACAGCATAGCGGGTATGCATTTCTCCACAAACCCGTCAGCATTCATAGTTTGTAGACTTTTTACTGATGGCCTTTTGAATATTGGGTGGCGACATCTTTTTGTAGTTTGGATTTGCATCCAACCAATAATGCCTGATATTGAGCTTTTATCCATGTTCCTCTTTTTTTTGTAAATAAAAGAGTGAGTAAAACTTACCTCTTCAAATTGTTTTCTTGAAAAATTCTCTGTGTTGTGAACTTTTTTGGCCATTACCTACCCAGGACATTTTTTGAGGACACGTGTCATTGACAGCCCTACAATTCCTGTGAATCTTAAGTGACCGTTAGCCCTGTGTTTAAAGCTGCTGTTGTGGGAAACGACCACCAGGCGGCAGCATTTCTCCATTCCCAAATCTGGTTACTAGGACAGAAGAGCCTTCCTGAAAGTGGTTTTCCTAGGTTGTAAATTAGAATGGAATGTGCCAGAGATAACCCCAATAAGTTTATGTCTCATTAATTGTTGTTCGTGGTTTTAATTTTTTACATTGGAGTAATGATTAGAATAGTGTTTGTGCCAGGTGTGCACAATCAGGTTCAATTGAACATTATATATATCTATTCATGGGCAGATCCTCCTCCCATGTAAATTACTATTATTTTTTTAATAAATTTATTTTACTTAATTATTTATTTTTGGCTGAGTTGGATCTTCGCTGCTGCATATGGGCTTTCTCTAGTTGCGGTGAGCGGGGGCTACTCTCCATTGCACTGCACAGGCTTCTCCCTGCAGTGGCTTCTCTTGTTGCAGAGCACGGTCTCTAGGCATGCGGGCTTCAGTAGTTGTGGCACGTGGGCTCAGTAGCTGTGGCTCCTGGGCTCTAGAGCGCAGGCTCAGTAGTTGTGGTGCACGGGCTTATTTGCTCTGCAGCATGTGGGATCTTCCTGGACCAGGGATCGAACCCGTGTCCCCTGCACTGGCAGGCGGATTCTTAACCACGGCGCCACCAGGGAAGCCCCCGTATGAATTATTACAGCGCGTTCAGTAGACCTTCCTTGGTATATGGTTGGTCTTTTTGATATATGTATTTAATATGTATTTGTATACGTATGGTAACCCTAATCTTCATTTATCCATTCCTCCCAGCTTTCGTTTTACAAAACCATAGTTTGTTTTCCAAGTCTGTGAGTGTCTTTCTCTGTGGAAATATGTTCATTTGTGTCAGTTGTTAGGTAACACCTAGAAGTGATATCACAGGATATTTGTCATCTGCTTTCCGACTTACCTCATGTTCTGAGATTATCTCTAGGCTCATCTATGGTGCTGCAAAGAGCAGTGTTTCATTCTTTTCCATGCCGAATATTCCATTGTGTACATGGACCACTTCTTCTTTGTGCATTCATCTGTTGATGGACATTTTGGTTTCTTCCAACTCTTGGCTATGCAAAATATTGATGCAGTGCAGGCTTGCCAGCCTGTGTCTTTTGGATTCTGGTCTTCTCAGGGGATAGGCCCAGCAGCGGGCCTACTAGATCATATGGTAGTCTAATTTTTACCTTTAAACGCACCTCCATTCTGTTCTCACTACTGGCTGTTACCACTTGACATCTCACCAGCAACGAGAGGGTACACAGTCCTCTAAAACCCCTTCAGCATTTATTGTTTGTAGACTTTTTACTGATGGCATTTGGAGTGTTGGGTGGTGATACCTTTGTGTAGTTTAGATTTGCATGCATCTAATACTTCCCGATATTGAGCTTTTAATCCACGTCCGTTTTCTTTTTTTTGTTTTTTTAAAGTTGAACAGAAAAACTTACCTCTTCAAATTGTTTCCTTGAAAAATTTGCCGTGTTCTGAATTCCTGTGGCCATTACCTACACCTGGATATTTTGTGAGGGCAGGTGTCATTTACAACTCTGTAGTAATTGTGAATATTAAGTAACCATTAGCACTGGGTTTAAAGCTGCTGTTACAGGAACGGCCACAAGGCGGCAGCATGTCTATATTCCCAACTCTGGTTACTAGGGCAACAGAGCCTTCCTGGAAGTCCTGTTTGTAGGTTGTAAATTAGAGTGGAATGTGCCAGGACAAACCCCCCAAAACTTATGGCTACTTATTTGTTGTTGGTATCCTTCGTTTAATTTTCATTTTTATCAGAGCAAATTTGATTGCAATGTTGTGTTTGTTCTAGGTGTACAGAATCTGTTTCATTGATACATATATCTTTTACTGTTTGGATCCTGTTCCATATAGGTAATGACAGAATGTTGTGTAGACCTCTCTTGGTATTCGGTATGTTTTTGGTGATTCTATATTTTATAAGTATTAGCATATGTCTGTTAAAACCCAATATCCTCCGTTATACATTCGTCACACCTTTCCGCTTGGTTAACCACAAGTTTGTGTTCTGAATACGTGAGTGCCCTTCTCTGTGGAAATAAGTTCATTAATATCAATTTTTAGATAACACCTATACGTGATACCATAGGATATGTGTCTCTCGCTTTCTGACTTACTTCAAGATGTGTGATTATCTCTAGCCTCATCTATGGTGCTGCAAACAGCATTGTTTCATTCTTTTCTCTGTCTAATATTGCGTTGTGTACATGGACCTCTTTTTCGTCCATTCATCTGATGATGGACATTTTTGTTGCTTCCATGTCTTGGCTATTGTAAATACTGGTGCACTACACGATTTTCCATCCTGTGTCTTTTTGATTCTGGCCTTCACAGGTTACAGGCCCAAGAGTGGGCCTTCTGGATCATATGGTAACTCAATTTTTACCTTCAAACGCACTGCCATTCTCTTCCTGTTATTGGCTGTTACCAGTTCACATCCCACTTAGACCTAGAGGTTCTGCTATTCTCCACAACTTCTTCAACATCTACTGTTTGTAGACTTTTTGCTGATGGTCATTCTGACCGGTGTGAGGTGATACCTTTGGGTAGGTTGGCTTTGCATGTGTCTCATAATTCCTGATGTCGAGCTTTTATCAACATCCTTCAAATTGCCTTGTTGAAAAATTTGCTGTGTTTGAATTTTTTGGCCATTCCGTACCCCAGGACATTTTTTGAGGGCATGTCTCGTTTACACCCCTGCAGTCCTTGTCAATATTAGTGACCATTAGCAGTGGATTTAAAGCTGCTGTTTGAGGAAACGGCCTTAGGGTGGCAGCATTTCTGCGTTACCAACTCTGCTTGCTAGGGAAACAGAACCTTCCTGCAAGTTGTGCTTTTAGGTTGCAGATTAGAGTGGAATGTGCCAGGACAAGCCCCCATAAGTTTTAGCCTCCTTAATTCTTGTTTATGTCTTTAATTTTTAGTTTTGATCAGAGCAAATTGGATTTTAAAATGTCGTTTGTTCTAGGTGTGCAGAATCTTGTTCATTTACACCTACACATATATATATCTTGATCTTTGTGTCCTTTTCCATGTAGGTTATTACAGAGTCTTGAGTAGACCACTCTTGGTATTCCATAGGTCTTGGGTGATGATATATTTTATATGTATTAGTATATGTTTGTTAACCCCAATATCCGAATTTATGCATTCGTCACACCTTTTCACTGGCTTAACCATAAGTTTGCCTTCTCAATCTGAGACTGTCTTTCTCTATGGAAATATGTTCATTTTTGTGAATTTTCAGATAACATAAGTGATATCATGGGACATTTGTCTTTCGCATTTTGACTTACTTCACGTTGTGTGATTATCTGTAGGCTCGTCTGTGGTGCTGCAAATGGCACTGTTTTATTTTTTTCGTGGCTAACATTCCATTCTGTACATATACCACTTCGTCTTTGTCCATTTATCGGTTTATGGACCTGTTTTCTTGCGTCCATGTCTTGGCTATTTAAATATTGCTGCAGTGCACAGTTGCCTGCCTCTGTCTTTCCGATTCTGGTGGTCTTAGGTTATAGGCCCAGAAGGTGCCCTGCCGGATCATATGGTAGCTCGATTTTTACCTTTTAAAGCAGCTCCATTCAGTTTTCATTAGTGCTCTTACCACTTTCCATCCCACCAGCAGCTAGAAGGTACACAGTTCTCTAAAACCCCTTCAGCATTTATAGTTTGTAGACTTTTTGCTGATGGTCATTTGACTGGTGTGCGGTGAAACCTTTTAGGAGGTGGGATTTGCATGCGTCTAATAATTCCTTATACTGAGCTTTACGCATGTCTTTTTTTTCCTTTTTTCCTTTTTTTTAAAAGAGTGAGTTCAACTTCCCTCTTCATATTGACTTCTTGAAAAATTTGTCATGTGTTGAATTTTCTTGGCTATTCCCTACCCCAGGGCATTTTTTGAGGGCAGGTGTCATTTACAGCCCTGCAGTCCTTGTGAATGTTAAGTGACCACTAGCACCGTGTTGAAAGCTGCTGCTGTGGGAAACAGCCACAAAGCGGCAGCTTTATTACGTTCTCAACTCTTGTTACTAGGGCAACAGAGTCTTCCTGGACGTCGTGTTTCTCGGTTGTAAATTAGAGTAGAATGTGCTCAGACAAACCCCCAGAAGTTGATTTCTCCTTACTTATGTTGCTTTTTTACATTAAATTTATATGTCTGACTGGAGTAATTTTGATTAGAGTCTTGTGATTGTCTGGCAGTACAGAATCTGGTCAATTATTCATACATATATCTGTTCATCTTCAGATCCTGTTACCATGTATGTTATTATAGAGTGTTGAGTAGACCTCCCTTGGTATTAGGTAGGTGTTTGGTCATTATATACTTTATAGATATTGGAGATTATATAATTCATATAGTTTATATGTTTATAGACATTTAACATACGTTAATATATGTATGTTAACATACATTAGTATATGTATGTTACCCCATAATCCTAATTTATCGATCCTCCCACCTTTCATTTTGGTTAACCATTAGTTTGTTTATAAGTCTGTGAGTGTCTTTCTCTGTGGAAATATGTTCTTTGGTAGCAATCTTAGGATAACATCTATAAATGATATCATGGGATATTTGGGATTGCCTTTTCACTTACTTGACGTAATATGATTATTTCTAGGCTCATCTGTAGTCATGAAAATGGCATTGTTCATTTTGTTCCGAGGCTAATATTCAACTCGGTACATATTCTACTTCTTCTTTGTCCATTTGTCTGTTGATGGACATCTTGTTTGCTTGCATGTCTAGGCTATTGTAAATATTGCTGCAGTGCATGTTTGCCTGTCTGTGTCTTTCCGATTCTGGTCTTCTTAAGGTGTAGGCCCATTAGGGGATCGGCCGCATCATATGGTAGCTCAATTTTTACCTTTTAAATGCAGCTCCATTCTGTTCTCATAATTAGCTGTTACCAGTTTACTTCCAACCAACAGCATAGCGGGTATGCATTTCTCCACAAACCCGTCAGCATTCATAGTTTGTAGACTTTTTACTGATGGCCTTTTGAATATTGGGTGGTGACATCTTTTTGTAGTTTGGATTTGCATCCAACCAATAATGCCTGATATTGAGCTTTTATCCATGTTCCTCTTTTTTTTGTAAATAAAAGAGTGAGTAAAACTTACCTCTTCAAATTGTTTTCTTGAAAAATTCTCTGTGTTGTGAACTTTTTTGGCCATTACCTACCCAGGACATTTTTTGAGGACACGTGTCATTGACAGCCCTACAATTCCTGTGAATCTTAAGTGACCGTTAGCCCTGTGTTTAAAGCTGCTGTTGTGGGAAACGACCACCAGGCGGCAGCATTTCTCCATTCCCAAATCTGGTTACTAGGACAGAAGAGCCTTCCTGAAAGTGGTTTTCCTAGGTTGTAAATTAGAATGGAATGTGCCAGAGATAACCCCAATAAGTTTATGTCTCATTAATTGTTGTTTGTGGTTTTAATTTTTTACATTGGAGTAATGATTAGAATAGTGTTTGTGCCAGGTGTGCACAATCAGGTTCAATTGAACATTATATATATCTATTCATGGGCAGATCCTCCTCCCATGTAAATTACTATTATTTTTTTAATAAATTTATTTTACTTAATTATTTATTTTTGGCTGAGTTGGATCTTCGCTGCTGCATATGGGCTTTCTCTAGTTGCGGTGAGCGGGGGCTACTCTCCATTGCACTGCACAGGCTTCTCCCTGCAGTGGCTTCTCTTGTTGCAGAGCACGGTCTCTAGGCATGCGGGCTTCAGTAGTTGTGGCACGTGGGCTCAGTAGCTGTGGCTCCTGGGCTCTAGAGCGCAGGCTCAGTAGTTGTGGTGCACGGGCTTATTTGCTCTGCAGCATGTGGGATCTTCCTGGACCAGGGATCGAACCCGTGTCCCCTGCACTGGCAGGCGGATTCTTAACCACGGCGCCACCAGGGAAGCCCCCGTATGAATTATTACAGCGCGTTCAGTAGACCTTCCTTGGTATATGGTTGGTCTTTTTGATATATGTATTTAATATGTATTTGTATACGTATGGTAACCCTAATCTTCATTTATCCATTCCTCCCAGCTTTCGTTTTACAAAACCATAGTTTGTTTTCCAAGTCTGTGAGTGTCTTTCTCTGTGGAAATATGTTCATTTGTGTCAGTTGTTAGGTAACACCTAGAAGTGATATCACAGGATATTTGTCATCTGCTTTCCGACTTACCTCATGTTCTGAGATTATCTCTAGGCTCATCTATGGTGCTGCAAAGAGCAGTGTTTCATTCTTTTCCATGCCGAATATTCCATTGTGTACATGGACCACTTCTTCTTTGTGCATTCATCTGTTGATGGACATTTTGGTTTCTTCCAACTCTTGGCTATGCAAAATATTGATGCAGTGCAGGCTTGCCAGCCTGTGTCTTTTGGATTCTGGTCTTCTCAGGGGATAGGCCCAGCAGCGGGCCTACTAGATCATATGGTAGTCTAATTTTTACCTTTAAACGCACCTCCATTCTGTTCTCACTACTGGCTGTTACCACTTGACATCTCACCAGCAACGAGAGGGTACACAGTCCTCTAAAACCCCTTCAGCATTTATTGTTTGTAGACTTTTTACTGATGGCATTTGGAGTGTTGGGTGGTGATACCTTTGTGTAGTTTAGATTTGCATGCATCTAATACTTCCCGATATTGAGCTTTTAATCCACGTCCGTTTTCTTTTTTTTGTTTTTTTAAAGTTGAACAGAAAAACTTACCTCTTCAAATTGTTTCCTTGAAAAATTTGCCGTGTTCTGAATTCCTGTGGCCATTACCTACACCTGGATATTTTGTGAGGGCAGGTGTCATTTACAACTCTGTAGTAATTGTGAATATTAAGTAACCATTAGCACTGGGTTTAAAGCTGCTGTTACAGGAACGGCCACAAGGCGGCAGCATGTCTATATTCCCAACTCTGGTTACTAGGGCAACAGAGCCTTCCTGGAAGTCCTGTTTGTAGGTTGTAAATTAGAGTGGAATGTGCCAGGACAAACCCCCCAAAACTTATGGCTACTTATTTGTTGTTGGTATCCTTCGTTTAATTTTCATTTTTATCAGAGCAAATTTGATTGCAATGTTGTGTTTGTTCTAGGTGTACAGAATCTGTTTCATTGATACATATATCTTTTACTGTTTGGATCCTGTTCCATATAGGTAATGACAGAATGTTGTGTAGACCTCTCTTGGTATTCGGTATGTTTTTGGTGATTCTATATTTTATAAGTATTAGCATATGTCTGTTAAAACCCAATATCCTCCGTTATACATTCGTCACACCTTTCCGCTTGGTTAACCACAAGTTTGTGTTCTGAATACGTGAGTGCCCTTCTCTGTGGAAATAAGTTCATTAATATCAATTTTTAGATAACACCTATACGTGATACCATAGGATATGTGTCTCTCGCTTTCTGACTTACTTCAAGATGTGTGATTATCTCTAGCCTCATCTATGGTGCTGCAAACAGCATTGTTTCATTCTTTTCTCTGTCTAATATTGCGTTGTGTACATGGACCTCTTTTTCGTCCATTCATCTGATGATGGACATTTTTGTTGCTTCCATGTCTTGGCTATTGTAAATACTGGTGCACTACACGATTTTCCATCCTGTGTCTTTTTGATTCTGGCCTTCACAGGTTACAGGCCCAAGAGTGGGCCTTCTGGATCATATGGTAACTCAATTTTTACCTTCAAACGCACTGCCATTCTCTTCCTGTTATTGGCTGTTACCAGTTCACATCCCACTTAGACCTAGAGGTTCTGCTATTCTCCACAACTTCTTCAACATCTACTGTTTGTAGACTTTTTGCTGATGGTCATTCTGACCGGTGTGAGGTGATACCTTTGGGTAGGTTGGCTTTGCATGTGTCTCATAATTCCTGATGTCGAGCTTTTATCAACATCCTTCAAATTGCCTTGTTGAAAAATTTGCTGTGTTTGAATTTTTTGGCCATTCCGTACCCCAGGACATTTTTTGAGGGCATGTCTCGTTTACACCCCTGCAGTCCTTGTCAATATTAGTGACCATTAGCAGTGGATTTAAAGCTGCTGTTTGAGGAAACGGCCTTAGGGTGGCAGCATTTCTGCGTTACCAACTCTGCTTGCTAGGGAAACAGAACCTTCCTGCAAGTTGTGCTTTTAGGTTGCAGATTAGAGTGGAATGTGCCAGGACAAGCCCCCATAAGTTTTAGCCTCCTTAATTCTTGTTTATGTCTTTAATTTTTAGTTTTGATCAGAGCAAATTGGATTTTAAAATGTCGTTTGTTCTAGGTGTGCAGAATCTTGTTCATTTACACCTACACATATATATATCTTGATCTTTGTGTCCTTTTCCATGTAGGTTATTACAGAGTCTTGAGTAGACCACTCTTGGTATTCCATAGGTCTTGGGTGATGATATATTTTATATGTATTAGTATATGTTTGTTAACCCCAATATCCGAATTTATGCATTCGTCACACCTTTTCACTGGCTTAACCATAAGTTTGCCTTCTCAATCTGAGACTGTCTTTCTCTATGGAAATATGTTCATTTTTGTGAATTTTCAGATAACATAAGTGATATCATGGGACATTTGTCTTTCGCATTTTGACTTACTTCACGTTGTGTGATTATCTGTAGGCTCGTCTGTGGTGCTGCAAATGGCACTGTTTTATTTTTTTCGTGGCTAACATTCCATTCTGTACATATACCACTTCGTCTTTGTCCATTTATCGGTTTATGGACCTGTTTTCTTGCGTCCATGTCTTGGCTATTTAAATATTGCTGCAGTGCACAGTTGCCTGCCTCTGTCTTTCCGATTCTGGTGGTCTTAGGTTATAGGCCCAGAAGGTGCCCTGCCGGATCATATGGTAGCTCGATTTTTACCTTTTAAAGCAGCTCCATTCAGTTTTCATTAGTGCTCTTACCACTTTCCATCCCACCAGCAGCTAGAAGGTACACAGTTCTCTAAAACCCCTTCAGCATTTATAGTTTGTAGACTTTTTGCTGATGGTCATTTGACTGGTGTGCGGTGAAACCTTTTAGGAGGTGGGATTTGCATGCGTCTAATAATTCCTTATACTGAGCTTTACGCATGTCTTTTTTTTCCTTTTTTCCTTTTTTTTAAAAGAGTGAGTTCAACTTCCCTCTTCATATTGACTTCTTGAAAAATTTGTCATGTGTTGAATTTTCTTGGCTATTCCCTACCCCAGGGCATTTTTTGAGGGCAGGTGTCATTTACAGCCCTGCAGTCCTTGTGAATGTTAAGTGACCACTAGCACCGTGTTGAAAGCTGCTGCTGTGGGAAACAGCCACAAAGCGGCAGCTTTATTACGTTCTCAACTCTTGTTACTAGGGCAACAGAGTCTTCCTGGACGTCGTGTTTCTCGGTTGTAAATTAGAGTAGAATGTGCTCAGACAAACCCCCAGAAGTTGATTTCTCCTTACTTATGTTGCTTTTTTACATTAAATTTATATGTCTGACTGGAGTAATTTTGATTAGAGTCTTGTGATTGTCTGGCAGTACAGAATCTGGTCAATTATTCATACATATATCTGTTCATCTTCAGATCCTGTTACCATGTATGTTATTATAGAGTGTTGAGTAGACCTCCCTTGGTATTAGGTAGGTGTTTGGTCATTATATACTTTATAGATATTGGAGATTATATAATTCATATAGTTTATATGTTTATAGACATTTAACATACGTTAATATATGTATGTTAACATACATTAGTATATGTATGTTACCCCATAATCCTAATTTATCGATCCTCCCACCTTTCATTTTGGTTAACCATTAGTTTGTTTATAAGTCTGTGAGTGTCTTTCTCTGTGGAAATATGTTCTTTGGTAGCAATCTTAGGATAACATCTATAAATGATATCATGGGATATTTGGGATTGCCTTTTCACTTACTTGACGTAATATGATTATTTCTAGGCTCATCTGTAGTCATGAAAATGGCATTGTTCATTTTGTTCCGAGGCTAATATTCAACTCGGTACATATTCTACTTCTTCTTTGTCCATTTGTCTGTTGATGGACATCTTGTTTGCTTGCATGTCTAGGCTATTGTAAATATTGCTGCAGTGCATGTTTGCCTGTCTGTGTCTTTCCGATTCTGGTCTTCTTAAGGTGTAGGCCCATTAGGGGATCGGCCGCATCATATGGTAGCTCAATTTTTACCTTTTAAATGCAGCTCCATTCTGTTCTCATAATTAGCTGTTACCAGTTTACTTCCAACCAACAGCATAGCGGGTATGCATTTCTCCACAAACCCGTCAGCATTCATAGTTTGTAGACTTTTTACTGATGGCCTTTTGAATATTGGGTGGTGACATCTTTTTGTAGTTTGGATTTGCATCCAACCAATAATGCCTGATATTGAGCTTTTATCCATGTTCCTCTTTTTTTTGTAAATAAAAGAGTGAGTAAAACTTACCTCTTCAAATTGTTTTCTTGAAAAATTCTCTGTGTTGTGAACTTTTTTGGCCATTACCTACCCAGGACATTTTTTGAGGACACGTGTCATTGACAGCCCTACAATTCCTGTGAATCTTAAGTGACCGTTAGCCCTGTGTTTAAAGCTGCTGTTGTGGGAAACGACCACCAGGCGGCAGCATTTCTCCATTCCCAAATCTGGTTACTAGGACAGAAGAGCCTTCCTGAAAGTGGTTTTCCTAGGTTGTAAATTAGAATGGAATGTGCCAGAGATAACCCCAATAAGTTTATGTCTCATTAATTGTTGTTTGTGGTTTTAATTTTTTACATTGGAGTAATGATTAGAATAGTGTTTGTGCCAGGTGTGCACAATCAGGTTCAATTGAACATTATATATATCTATTCATGGGCAGATCCTCCTCCCATGTAAATTACTATTATTTTTTTAATAAATTTATTTTACTTAATTATTTATTTTTGGCTGAGTTGGATCTTCGCTGCTGCATATGGGCTTTCTCTAGTTGCGGTGAGCGGGGGCTACTCTCCATTGCACTGCACAGGCTTCTCCCTGCAGTGGCTTCTCTTGTTGCAGAGCACGGTCTCTAGGCATGCGGGCTTCAGTAGTTGTGGCACGTGGGCTCAGTAGCTGTGGCTCCTGGGCTCTAGAGCGCAGGCTCAGTAGTTGTGGTGCACGGGCTTATTTGCTCTGCAGCATGTGGGATCTTCCTGGACCAGGGATCGAACCCGTGTCCCCTGCACTGGCAGGCGGATTCTTAACCACGGCGCCACCAGGGAAGCCCCCGTATGAATTATTACAGCGCGTTCAGTAGACCTTCCTTGGTATATGGTTGGTCTTTTTGATATATGTATTTAATATGTATTTGTATACGTATGGTAACCCTAATCTTCATTTATCCATTCCTCCCAGCTTTCGTTTTACAAAACCATAGTTTGTTTTCCAAGTCTGTGAGTGTCTTTCTCTGTGGAAATATGTTCATTTGTGTCAGTTGTTAGGTAACACCTAGAAGTGATATCACAGGATATTTGTCATCTGCTTTCCGACTTACCTCATGTTCTGAGATTATCTCTAGGCTCATCTATGGTGCTGCAAAGAGCAGTGTTTCATTCTTTTCCATGCCGAATATTCCATTGTGTACATGGACCACTTCTTCTTTGTGCATTCATCTGTTGATGGACATTTTGGTTTCTTCCAACTCTTGGCTATGCAAAATATTGATGCAGTGCAGGCTTGCCAGCCTGTGTCTTTTGGATTCTGGTCTTCTCAGGGGATAGGCCCAGCAGCGGGCCTACTAGATCATATGGTAGTCTAATTTTTACCTTTAAACGCACCTCCATTCTGTTCTCACTACTGGCTGTTACCACTTGACATCTCACCAGCAACGAGAGGGTACACAGTCCTCTAAAACCCCTTCAGCATTTATTGTTTGTAGACTTTTTACTGATGGCATTTGGAGTGTTGGGTGGTGATACCTTTGTGTAGTTTAGATTTGCATGCATCTAATACTTCCCGATATTGAGCTTTTAATCCACGTCCGTTTTCTTTTTTTTGTTTTTTTAAAGTTGAACAGAAAAACTTACCTCTTCAAATTGTTTCCTTGAAAAATTTGCCGTGTTCTGAATTCCTGTGGCCATTACCTACACCTGGATATTTTGTGAGGGCAGGTGTCATTTACAACTCTGTAGTAATTGTGAATATTAAGTAACCATTAGCACTGGGTTTAAAGCTGCTGTTACAGGAACGGCCACAAGGCGGCAGCATGTCTATATTCCCAACTCTGGTTACTAGGGCAACAGAGCCTTCCTGGAAGTCCTGTTTGTAGGTTGTAAATTAGAGTGGAATGTGCCAGGACAAACCCCCCAAAACTTATGGCTACTTATTTGTTGTTGGTATCCTTCGTTTAATTTTCATTTTTATCAGAGCAAATTTGATTGCAATGTTGTGTTTGTTCTAGGTGTACAGAATCTGTTTCATTGATACATATATCTTTTACTGTTTGGATCCTGTTCCATATAGGTAATGACAGAATGTTGTGTAGACCTCTCTTGGTATTCGGTATGTTTTTGGTGATTCTATATTTTATAAGTATTAGCATATGTCTGTTAAAACCCAATATCCTCCGTTATACATTCGTCACACCTTTCCGCTTGGTTAACCACAAGTTTGTGTTCTGAATACGTGAGTGCCCTTCTCTGTGGAAATAAGTTCATTAATATCAATTTTTAGATAACACCTATACGTGATACCATAGGATATGTGTCTCTCGCTTTCTGACTTACTTCAAGATGTGTGATTATCTCTAGCCTCATCTATGGTGCTGCAAACAGCATTGTTTCATTCTTTTCTCTGTCTAATATTGCGTTGTGTACATGGACCTCTTTTTCGTCCATTCATCTGATGATGGACATTTTTGTTGCTTCCATGTCTTGGCTATTGTAAATACTGGTGCACTACACGATTTTCCATCCTGTGTCTTTTTGATTCTGGCCTTCACAGGTTACAGGCCCAAGAGTGGGCCTTCTGGATCATATGGTAACTCAATTTTTACCTTCAAACGCACTGCCATTCTCTTCCTGTTATTGGCTGTTACCAGTTCACATCCCACTTAGACCTAGAGGTTCTGCTATTCTCCACAACTTCTTCAACATCTACTGTTTGTAGACTTTTTGCTGATGGTCATTCTGACCGGTGTGAGGTGATACCTTTGGGTAGGTTGGCTTTGCATGTGTCTCATAATTCCTGATGTCGAGCTTTTATCAACATCCTTCAAATTGCCTTGTTGAAAAATTTGCTGTGTTTGAATTTTTTGGCCATTCCGTACCCCAGGACATTTTTTGAGGGCATGTCTCGTTTACACCCCTGCAGTCCTTGTCAATATTAGTGACCATTAGCAGTGGATTTAAAGCTGCTGTTTGAGGAAACGGCCTTAGGGTGGCAGCATTTCTGCGTTACCAACTCTGCTTGCTAGGGAAACAGAACCTTCCTGCAAGTTGTGCTTTTAGGTTGCAGATTAGAGTGGAATGTGCCAGGACAAGCCCCCATAAGTTTTAGCCTCCTTAATTCTTGTTTATGTCTTTAATTTTTAGTTTTGATCAGAGCAAATTGGATTTTAAAATGTCGTTTGTTCTAGGTGTGCAGAATCTTGTTCATTTACACCTACACATATATATATCTTGATCTTTGTGTCCTTTTCCATGTAGGTTATTACAGAGTCTTGAGTAGACCACTCTTGGTATTCCATAGGTCTTGGGTGATGATATATTTTATATGTATTAGTATATGTTTGTTAACCCCAATATCCGAATTTATGCATTCGTCACACCTTTTCACTGGCTTAACCATAAGTTTGCCTTCTCAATCTGAGACTGTCTTTCTCTATGGAAATATGTTCATTTTTGTGAATTTTCAGATAACATAAGTGATATCATGGGACATTTGTCTTTCGCATTTTGACTTACTTCACGTTGTGTGATTATCTGTAGGCTCGTCTGTGGTGCTGCAAATGGCACTGTTTTATTTTTTTCGTGGCTAACATTCCATTCTGTACATATACCACTTCGTCTTTGTCCATTTATCGGTTTATGGACCTGTTTTCTTGCGTCCATGTCTTGGCTATTTAAATATTGCTGCAGTGCACAGTTGCCTGCCTCTGTCTTTCCGATTCTGGTGGTCTTAGGTTATAGGCCCAGAAGGTGCCCTGCCGGATCATATGGTAGCTCGATTTTTACCTTTTAAAGCAGCTCCATTCAGTTTTCATTAGTGCTCTTACCACTTTCCATCCCACCAGCAGCTAGAAGGTACACAGTTCTCTAAAACCCCTTCAGCATTTATAGTTTGTAGACTTTTTGCTGATGGTCATTTGACTGGTGTGCGGTGAAACCTTTTAGGAGGTGGGATTTGCATGCGTCTAATAATTCCTTATACTGAGCTTTACGCATGTCTTTTTTTTCCTTTTTTCCTTTTTTTTAAAAGAGTGAGTTCAACTTCCCTCTTCATATTGACTTCTTGAAAAATTTGTCATGTGTTGAATTTTCTTGGCTATTCCCTACCCCAGGGCATTTTTTGAGGGCAGGTGTCATTTACAGCCCTGCAGTCCTTGTGAATGTTAAGTGACCACTAGCACCGTGTTGAAAGCTGCTGCTGTGGGAAACAGCCACAAAGCGGCAGCTTTATTACGTTCTCAACTCTTGTTACTAGGGCAACAGAGTCTTCCTGGACGTCGTGTTTCTCGGTTGTAAATTAGAGTAGAATGTGCTCAGACAAACCCCCAGAAGTTGATTTCTCCTTACTTATGTTGCTTTTTTACATTAAATTTATATGTCTGACTGGAGTAATTTTGATTAGAGTCTTGTGATTGTCTGGCAGTACAGAATCTGGTCAATTATTCATACATATATCTGTTCATCTTCAGATCCTGTTACCATGTATGTTATTATAGAGTGTTGAGTAGACCTCCCTTGGTATTAGGTAGGTGTTTGGTCATTATATACTTTATAGATATTGGAGATTATATAATTCATATAGTTTATATGTTTATAGACATTTAACATACGTTAATATATGTATGTTAACATACATTAGTATATGTATGTTACCCCATAATCCTAATTTATCGATCCTCCCACCTTTCATTTTGGTTAACCATTAGTTTGTTTATAAGTCTGTGAGTGTCTTTCTCTGTGGAAATATGTTCTTTGGTAGCAATCTTAGGATAACATCTATAAATGATATCATGGGATATTTGGGATTGCCTTTTCACTTACTTGACGTAATATGATTATTTCTAGGCTCATCTGTAGTCATGAAAATGGCATTGTTCATTTTGTTCCGAGGCTAATATTCAACTCGGTACATATTCTACTTCTTCTTTGTCCATTTGTCTGTTGATGGACATCTTGTTTGCTTGCATGTCTAGGCTATTGTAAATATTGCTGCAGTGCATGTTTGCCTGTCTGTGTCTTTCCGATTCTGGTCTTCTTAAGGTGTAGGCCCATTAGGGGATCGGCCGCATCATATGGTAGCTCAATTTTTACCTTTTAAATGCAGCTCCATTCTGTTCTCATAATTAGCTGTTACCAGTTTACTTCCAACCAACAGCATAGCGGGTATGCATTTCTCCACAAACCCGTCAGCATTCATAGTTTGTAGACTTTTTACTGATGGCCTTTTGAATATTGGGTGGCGACATCTTTTTGTAGTTTGGATTTGCATCCAACCAATAATGCCTGATATTGAGCTTTTATCCATGTTCCTCTTTTTTTTTGTAAATAAAAGAGTGAGTAAAACTTACCTCTTCAAATTGTTTTCTTGAAAAATTCTCTGTGTTGTGAACTTTTTTGGCCATTACCTACCCAGGACATTTTTTGAGGACACGTGTCATTGACAGCCCTACAATTCCTGTGAATCTTAAGTGACCGTTAGCCCTGTGTTTAAAGCTGCTGTTGTGGGAAACGACCACCAGGCGGCAGCATTTCTCCATTCCCAAATCTGGTTACTAGGACAGAAGAGCCTTCCTGAAAGTGGTTTTCCTAGGTTGTAAATTAGAATGGAATGTGCCAGAGATAACCCCAATAAGTTTATGTCTCATTAATTGTTGTTTGTGGTTTTAATTTTTTACATTGGAGTAATGATTAGAATAGTGTTTGTTCCAGGTGTGCACAATCAGGTTCAATTGAACATTATATATATCTATTCATGGGCAGATCCTCCTCCCATGTAAATTACTATTATTTTTTTAATAAATTTATTTTACTTAATTATTTATTTTTGGCTGAGTTGGATCTTCGCTGCTGCATATGGGCTTTCTCTAGTTGCGGTGAGCGGGGGCTACTCTCCATTGCACTGCACAGGCTTCTCCCTGCAGTGGCTTCTCTTGTTGCAGAGCACGGTCTCTAGGCATGCGGGCTTCAGTAGTTGTGGCACGTGGGCTCAGTAGCTGTGGCTCCTGGGCTCTAGAGCGCAGGCTCAGTAGTTGTGGTGCACGGGCTTATTTGCTCTGCAGCATGTGGGATCTTCCTGGACCAGGGATCGAACCCGTGTCCCCTGCACTGGCAGGCGGATTCTTAACCACGGCACCACCAGGGAAGCCCCCGTATGAATTATTACAGCGCGTTCAGTAGACCTTCCTTGGTATATGGTTGGTCTTTTTGATATATGTATTTAATATGTATTTGTATACGTATGGTAACCCTAATCTTCATTTATCCATTCCTCCCAGCTTTCGTTTTACAAAACCATAGTTTGTTTTCCAAGTCTGTGAGTGTCTTTCTCTGTGGAAATATGTTCATTTGTGTCAGTTGTTAGGTAACACCTAGAAGTGATATCACAGGATATTTGTCATCTGCTTTCCGACTTACCTCATGTTCTGAGATTATCTCTAGGCTCATCTATGGTGCTGCAAAGAGCAGTGTTTCATTCTTTTCCATGCCGAATATTCCACTGTGTACATGGACCACTTCTTCTTTGTGCATTCATCTGTTGATGGACATTTTGGTTTCTTCCAACTCTTGGCTATGCAAAATATTGATGCAGTGCAGGCTTGCCAGCCTGTGTCTTTTGGATTCTGGTCTTCTCAGGGGATAGGCCCAGCAGCGGGCCCACTAGATCATATGGTAGTCTAATTTTTACCTTTAAACGCACCTCCATTCTGTTCTCACTACTGGCTGTTACCACTTGACATCTCACCAGCAACGAGAGGGTACACAGTCCTCTAAAACCCCTTCAGCATTTATTGTTTGTAGACTTTTTACTGATGGCATTTGGAGTGTTGGGTGGTGATACCTTTGTGTAGTTTAGATTTGCATGCATCTAATACTTCCCGATATTGAGCTTTTAATCCACGTCCGTTTTCTTTTTTTTGTTTTTTTAAAGTTGAACAGAAAAACTTACCTCTTCAAATTGTTTCCTTGAAAAATTTGCCGTGTTCTGAATTCCTGTGGCCATTACCTACACCTGGATATTTTGTGAGGGCAGGTGTCATTTACAACTCTGTAGTAATTGTGAATATTAAGTAACCATTAGCACTGGGTTTAAAGCTGCTGTTACAGGAACGGCCACAAGGCAGCAGCATGTCTATATTCCCAACTCTGGTTACTAGGGCAACAGAGCCTTCCTGGAAGTCCTGTTTGTAGGTTGTAAATTAGAGTGGAATGTGCCAGGACAAACCCCCCAAAACTTATGGCTACTTATTTGTTGTTGGTATCCTTCGTTTAATTTTCATTTTTATCAGAGCAAATTTGATTGCAATGTTGTGTTTGTTCTAGGTGTACAGAATCTGTTTCATTGATACATATATCTTTTACTGTTTGGATCCTGTTCCATATAGGTAATGACAGAATGTTGTGTAGACCTCTCTTGGTATTCGGTATGTTTTTGGTGATTCTATATTTTATAAGTATTAGCATATGTCTGTTAAAACCCAATATCCTCCGTTATACATTCGTCACACCTTTCCGCTTGGTTAACCACAAGTTTGTGTTCTGAATACGTGAGTGCCCTTCTCTGTGGAAATAAGTTCATTAATATCAATTTTTAGATAACACCTATACGTGATACCATAGGATATGTGTCTCTCGCTTTCTGACTTACTTCAAGATGTGTGATTATCTCTAGCCTCATCTATGGTGCTGCAAACAGCATTGTTTCATTCTTTTCTCTGTCTAATATTGCGTTGTGTACATGGACCTCTTTTTCGTCCATTCATCTGATGATGGACATTTTTGTTGCTTCCATGTCTTGGCTATTGTAAATACTGGTGCACTACACGATTTTCCATCCTGTGTCTTTTTGATTCTGGCCTTCACAGGTTACAGGCCCAAGAGTGGGCCTTCTGGATCATATGGTAACTCAATTTTTACCTTCAAACGCACTGCCATTCTCTTCCTGTTATTGGCTGTTACCAGTTCACATCCCACTTAGACCTAGAGGTTCTGCTATTCTCCACAACTTCTTCAACATCTACTGTTTGTAGACTTTTTGCTGATGGTCATTCTGACCGGTGTGAGGTGATACCTTTGGGTAGGTTGGCTTTGCATGTGTCTCATAATTCCTGATGTCGAGCTTTTATCAACATCCTTCAAATTGCCTTGTTGAAAAATTTGCTGTGTTTGAATTTTTTGGCCATTCCGTACCCCAGGACATTTTTTGAGGGCATGTCTCGTTTACACCCCTGCAGTCCTTGTCAATATTAGTGACCATTAGCAGTGGATTTAAAGCTGCTGTTTGAGGAAACGGCCTTAGGGTGGCAGCATTTCTGCGTTACCAACTCTGCTTGCTAGGGAAACAGAACCTTCCTGCAAGTTGTGCTTTTAGGTTGCAGATTAGAGTGGAATGTGCCAGGACAAGCCCCCATAAGTTTTAGCCTCCTTAATTCTTGTTTATGTCTTTAATTTTTAGTTTTGATCAGAGCAAATTGGATTTTAAAATGTCGTTTGTTCTAGGTGTGCAGAATCTTGTTCATTTACACCTACACATATATATATCTTGATCTTTGTGTCCTTTTCCATGTAGGTTATTACAGAGTCTTGAGTAGACCACTCTTGGTATTCCATAGGTCTTGGGTGATGATATATTTTATATGTATTAGTATATGTTTGTTAACCCCAATATCCGAATTTATGCATTCGTCACACCTTTTCACTGGCTTAACCATAAGTTTGCCTTCTCAATCTGAGACTGTCTTTCTCTATGGAAATATGTTCATTTTTGTGAATTTTCAGATAACATAAGTGATATCATGGGACATTTGTCTTTCGCATTTTGACTTACTTCACGTTGTGTGATTATCTGTAGGCTCGTCTGTGGTGCTGCAAATGGCACTGTTTTATTTTTTTCGTGGCTAACATTCCATTCTGTACATATACCACTTCGTCTTTGTCCATTTATCGGTTTATGGACCTGTTTTCTTGCGTCCATGTCTTGGCTATTTAAATATTGCTGCAGTGCACAGTTGCCTGCCTCTGTCTTTCCGATTCTGGTGGTCTTAGGTTATAGGCCCAGAAGGTGCCCTGCCGGATCATATGGTAGCTCGATTTTTACCTTTTAAAGCAGCTCCATTCAGTTTTCATTAGTGCTCTTACCACTTTCCATCCCACCAGCAGCTAGAAGGTACACAGTTCTCTAAAACCCCTTCAGCATTTATAGTTTGTAGACTTTTTGCTGATGGTCATTTGACTGGTGTGCGGTGAAACCTTTTAGGAGGTGGGATTTGCATGCGTCTAATAATTCCTTATACTGAGCTTTACGCATGTCTTTTTTTTCCTTTTTTCCTTTTTTTTAAAAGAGTGAGTTCAACTTCCCTCTTCATATTGACTTCTTGAAAAATTTGTCATGTGTTGAATTTTCTTGGCTATTCCCTACCCCAGGGCATTTTTTGAGGGCAGGTGTCATTTACAGCCCTGCAGTCCTTGTGAATGTTAAGTGACCACTAGCACCGTGTTGAAAGCTGCTGCTGTGGGAAACAGCCACAAAGCGGCAGCTTTATTACGTTCTCAACTCTTGTTACTAGGGCAACAGAGTCTTCCTGGACGTCGTGTTTCTCGGTTGTAAATTAGAGTAGAATGTGCTCAGACAAACCCCCAGAAGTTGATTTCTCCTTACTTATGTTGCTTTTTTACATTAAATTTATATGTCTGACTGGAGTAATTTTGATTAGAGTCTTGTGATTGTCTGGCAGTACAGAATCTGGTCAATTATTCATACATATATCTGTTCATCTTCAGATCCTGTTACCATGTATGTTATTATAGAGTGTTGAGTAGACCTCCCTTGGTATTAGGTAGGTGTTTGGTCATTATATACTTTATAGATATTGGAGATTATATAATTCATATAGTTTATATGTTTATAGACATTTAACATACGTTAATATATGTATGTTAACATACATTAGTATATGTATGTTACCCCATAATCCTAATTTATCGATCCTCCCACCTTTCATTTTGGTTAACCATTAGTTTGTTTATAAGTCTGTGAGTGTCTTTCTCTGTGGAAATATGTTCTTTGGTAGCAATCTTAGGATAACATCTATAAATGATATCATGGGATATTTGGGATTGCCTTTTCACTTACTTGACGTAATATGATTATTTCTAGGCTCATCTGTAGTCATGAAAATGGCATTGTTCATTTTGTTCCGAGGCTAATATTCAACTCGGTACATATTCTACTTCTTCTTTGTCCATTTGTCTGTTGATGGACATCTTGTTTGCTTGCATGTCTAGGCTATTGTAAATATTGCTGCAGTGCATGTTTGCCTGTCTGTGTCTTTCCGATTCTGGTCTTCTTAAGGTGTAGGCCCATTAGGGGATCGGCCGCATCATATGGTAGCTCAATTTTTACCTTTTAAATGCAGCTCCATTCTGTTCTCATAATTAGCTGTTACCAGTTTACTTCCAACCAACAGCATAGCGGGTATGCATTTCTCCACAAACCCGTCAGCATTCATAGTTTGTAGACTTTTTACTGATGGCCTTTTGAATATTGGGTGGCGACATCTTTTTGTAGTTTGGATTTGCATCCAACCAATAATGCCTGATATTGAGCTTTTATCCATGTTCCTCTTTTTTTTTTGTAAATAAAAGAGTGAGTAAAACTTACCTCTTCAAATTGTTTTCTTGAAAAATTCTCTGCGTTGTGAACTTTTTTGGCCATTACCTACCCAGGACATTTTTTGAGGACACGTGTCATTGACAGCCCTACAATTCCTGTGAATCTTAAGTGACCGTTAGCCCTGTGTTTAAAGCTGCTGTTGTGGGAAACGACCACCAGGCGGCAGCATTTCTCCATTCCCAAATCTGGTTACTAGGACAGAAGAGCCTTCCTGAAAGTGGTTTTCCTAGGTTGTAAATTAGAATGGAATGTGCCAGAGATAACCCCAATAAGTTTATGTCTCATTAATTGTTGTTCGTGGTTTTAATTTTTTACATTGGAGTAATGATTAGAATAGTGTTTGTGCCAGGTGTGCACAATCAGGTTCAATTGAACATTATATATATCTATTCATGGGCAGATCCTCCTCCCATGTAAATTACTATTATTTTTTTAATAAATTTATTTTACTTAATTATTTATTTTTGGCTGAGTTGGATCTTCGCTGCTGCATATGGGCTTTCTCTAGTTGCGGTGAGCGGGGGCTACTCTCCATTGCACTGCACAGGCTTCTCCCTGCAGTGGCTTCTCTTGTTGCAGAGCACGGTCTCTAGGCATGCGGGCTTCAGTAGTTGTGGCACGTGGGCTCAGTAGCTGTGGCTCCTGGGCTCTAGAGCGCAGGCTCAGTAGTTGTGGTGCACGGGCTTATTTGCTCTGCAGCATGTGGGATCTTCCTGGACCAGGGATCGAACCCGTGTCCCCTGCACTGGCAGGCGGATTCTTAACCACGGCGCCACCAGGGAAGCCCCCGTATGAATTATTACAGCGCGTTCAGTAGACCTTCCTTGGTATATGGTTGGTCTTTTTGATATATGTATTTAATATGTATTTGTATACGTATGGTAACCCTAATCTTCATTTATCCATTCCTCCCAGCTTTCGTTTTACAAAACCATAGTTTGTTTTCCAAGTCTGTGAGTGTCTTTCTCTGTGGAAATATGTTCATTTGTGTCAGTTGTTAGGTAACACCTAGAAGTGATATCACAGGATATTTGTCATCTGCTCTCCGACTTACCTCATGTTCTGAGATTATCTCTAGGCTCATCTATGGTGCTGCAAAGAGCAGTGTTTCATTCTTTTCCATGCCGAATATTCCATTGTGTACATGGACCACTTCTTCTTTGTGCATTCATCTGTTGATGGACATTTTGGTTTCTTCCAACTCTTGGCTATGCAAAATATTGATGCAGTGCAGGCTTGCCAGCCTGTGTCTTTTGGATTCTGGTCTTCTCAGGGGATAGGCCCAGCAGCGGGCCCACTAGATCATATGGTAGTCTAATTTTTACCTTTAAACGCACCTCCATTCTGTTCTCACTACTGGCTGTTACCACTTGACATCTCACCAGCAACGAGAGGGTACACAGTCCTCTAAAACCCCTTCAGCATTTATTGTTTGTAGACTTTTTACTGATGGCATTTGGAGTGTTGGGTGGTGATACCTTTGTGTAGTTTAGATTTGCATGCATCTAATACTTCCCGATATTGAGCTTTTAATCCACGTCCGTTTTCTTTTTTTTGTTTTTTTAAAGTTGAACAGAAAAACTTACCTCTTCAAATTGTTTCCTTGAAAAATTTGCCGTGTTCTGAATTCCTGTGGCCATTACCTACACCTGGATATTTTGTGAGGGCAGGTGTCATTTACAACTCTGTAGTAATTGTGAATATTAAGTAACCATTAGCACTGGGTTTAAAGCTGCTGTTACAGGAACGGCCACAAGGCAGCAGCATGTCTATATTCCCAACTCTGGTTACTAGGGCAACAGAGCCTTCCTGGAAGTCCTGTTTGTAGGTTGTAAATTAGAGTGGAATGTGCCAGGACAAACCCCCCAAAACTTATGGCTACTTATTTGTTGTTGGTATCCTTCGTTTAATTTTCATTTTTATCAGAGCAAATTTGATTGCAATGTTGTGTTTGTTCTAGGTGTACAGAATCTGTTTCATTGATACATATATCTTTTACTGTTTGGATCCTGTTCCATATAGGTAATGACAGAATGTTGTGTAGACCTCTCTTGGTATTCGGTATGTTTTTGGTGATTCTATATTTTATAAGTATTAGCATATGTCTGTTAAAACCCAATATCCTCCGTTATACATTCGTCACACCTTTCCGCTTGGTTAACCACAAGTTTGTGTTCTGAATACGTGAGTGCCCTTCTCTGTGGAAATAAGTTCATTAATATCAATTTTTAGATAACACCTATACGTGATACCATAGGATATGTGTCTCTCGCTTTCTGACTTACTTCAAGATGTGTGATTATCTCTAGCCTCATCTATGGTGCTGCAAACAGCATTGTTTCATTCTTTTCTCTGTCTAATATTGCGTTGTGTACATGGACCTCTTTTTCGTCCATTCATCTGATGATGGACATTTTTGTTGCTTCCATGTCTTGGCTATTGTAAATACTGGTGCACTACACGATTTTCCATCCTGTGTCTTTTTGATTCTGGCCTTCACAGGTTACAGGCCCAAGAGTGGGCCTTCTGGATCATATGGTAACTCAATTTTTACCTTCAAACGCACTGCCATTCTCTTCCTGTTATTGGCTGTTACCAGTTCACATCCCACTTAGACCTAGAGGTTCTGCTATTCTCCACAACTTCTTCAACATCTACTGTTTGTAGACTTTTTGCTGATGGTCATTCTGACCGGTGTGAGGTGATACCTTTGGGTAGGTTGGCTTTGCATGTGTCTCATAATTCCTGATGTCGAGCTTTTATCAACATCCTTCAAATTGCCTTGTTGAAAAATTTGCTGTGTTTGAATTTTTTGGCCATTCCGTACCCCAGGACATTTTTTGAGGGCATGTCTCGTTTACACCCCTGCAGTCCTTGTCAATATTAGTGACCATTAGCAGTGGATTTAAAGCTGCTGTTTGAGGAAACGGCCTTAGGGTGGCAGCATTTCTGCGTTACCAACTCTGCTTGCTAGGGAAACAGAACCTTCCTGCAAGTTGTGCTTTTAGGTTGCAGATTAGAGTGGAATGTGCCAGGACAAGCCCCCATAAGTTTTAGCCTCCTTAATTCTTGTTTATGTCTTTAATTTTTAGTTTTGATCAGAGCAAATTGGATTTTAAAATGTCGTTTGTTCTAGGTGTGCAGAATCTTGTTCATTTACACCTACACATATATATATCTTGATCTTTGTGTCCTTTTCCATGTAGGTTATTACAGAGTCTTGAGTAGACCACTCTTGGTATTCCATAGGTCTTGGGTGATGATATATTTTATATGTATTAGTATATGTTTGTTAACCCCAATATCCGAATTTATGCATTCGTCACACCTTTTCACTGGCTTAACCATAAGTTTGCCTTCTCAATCTGAGACTGTCTTTCTCTATGGAAATATGTTCATTTTTGTGAATTTTCAGATAACATAAGTGATATCATGGGACATTTGTCTTTCGCATTTTGACTTACTTCACGTTGTGTGATTATCTGTAGGCTCGTCTGTGGTGCTGCAAATGGCACTGTTTTATTTTTTTCGTGGCTAACATTCCATTCTGTACATATACCACTTCGTCTTTGTCCATTTATCGGTTTATGGACCTGTTTTCTTGCGTCCATGTCTTGGCTATTTAAATATTGCTGCAGTGCACAGTTGCCTGCCTCTGTCTTTCCGATTCTGGTGGTCTTAGGTTATAGGCCCAGAAGGTGCCCTGCCGGATCATATGGTAGCTCGATTTTTACCTTTTAAAGCAGCTCCATTCAGTTTTCATTAGTGCTCTTACCACTTTCCATCCCACCAGCAGCTAGAAGGTACACAGTTCTCTAAAACCCCTTCAGCATTTATAGTTTGTAGACTTTTTGCTGATGGTCATTTGACTGGTGTGCGGTGAAACCTTTTAGGAGGTGGGATTTGCATGCGTCTAATAATTCCTTATACTGAGCTTTACGCATGTCTTTTTTTTCCTTTTTTCCTTTTTTTTAAAAGAGTGAGTTCAACTTCCCTCTTCATATTGACTTCTTGAAAAATTTGTCATGTGTTGAATTTTCTTGGCTATTCCCTACCCCAGGGCATTTTTTGAGGGCAGGTGTCATTTACAGCCCTGCAGTCCTTGTGAATGTTAAGTGACCACTAGCACCGTGTTGAAAGCTGCTGCTGTGGGAAACAGCCACAAAGCGGCAGCTTTATTACGTTCTCAACTCTTGTTACTAGGGCAACAGAGTCTTCCTGGACGTCGTGTTTCTCGGTTGTAAATTAGAGTAGAATGTGCTCAGACAAACCCCCAGAAGTTGATTTCTCCTTACTTATGTTGCTTTTTTACATTAAATTTATATGTCTGACTGGAGTAATTTTGATTAGAGTCTTGTGATTGTCTGGCAGTACAGAATCTGGTCAATTATTCATACATATATCTGTTCATCTTCAGATCCTGTTACCATGTATGTTATTATAGAGTGTTGAGTAGACCTCCCTTGGTATTAGGTAGGTGTTTGGTCATTATATACTTTATAGATATTGGAGATTATATAATTCATATAGTTTATATGTTTATAGACATTTAACATACGTTAATATATGTATGTTAACATACATTAGTATATGTATGTTACCCCATAATCCTAATTTATCGATCCTCCCACCTTTCATTTTGGTTAACCATTAGTTTGTTTATAAGTCTGTGAGTGTCTTTCTCTGTGGAAATATGTTCTTTGGTAGCAATCTTAGGATAACATCTATAAATGATATCATGGGATATTTGGGATTGCCTTTTCACTTACTTGACGTAATATGATTATTTCTAGGCTCATCTGTAGTCATGAAAATGGCATTGTTCATTTTGTTCCGAGGCTAATATTCAACTCGGTACATATTCTACTTCTTCTTTGTCCATTTGTCTGTTGATGGACATCTTGTTTGCTTGCATGTCTAGGCTATTGTAAATATTGCTGCAGTGCATGTTTGCCTGTCTGTGTCTTTCCGATTCTGGTCTTCTTAAGGTGTAGGCCCATTAGGGGATCGGCCGCATCATATGGTAGCTCAATTTTTACCTTTTAAATGCAGCTCCATTCTGTTCTCATAATTAGCTGTTACCAGTTTACTTCCAACCAACAGCATAGCGGGTATGCATTTCTCCACAAACCCGTCAGCATTCATAGTTTGTAGACTTTTTACTGATGGCCTTTTGAATATTGGGTGGCGACATCTTTTTGTAGTTTGGATTTGCATCCAACCAATAATGCCTGATATTGAGCTTTTATCCATGTTCCTCTTTTTTTTTGTAAATAAAAGAGTGAGTAAAACTTACCTCTTCAAATTGTTTTCTTGAAAAATTCTCTGTGTTGTGAACTTTTTTGGCCATTACCTACCCAGGACATTTTTTGAGGACACGTGTCATTGACAGCCCTACAATTCCTGTGAATCTTAAGTGACCGTTAGCCCTGTGTTTAAAGCTGCTGTTGTGGGAAACGACCACCAGGCGGCAGCATTTCTCCATTCCCAAATCTGGTTACTAGGACAGAAGAGCCTTCCTGAAAGTGGTTTTCCTAGGTTGTAAATTAGAATGGAATGTGCCAGAGATAACCCCAATAAGTTTATGTCTCATTAATTGTTGTTTGTGGTTTTAATTTTTTACATTGGAGTAATGATTAGAATAGTGTTTGTTCCAGGTGTGCACAATCAGGTTCAATTGAACATTATATATATCTATTCATGGGCAGATCCTCCTCCCATGTAAATTACTATTATTTTTTTAATAAATTTATTTTACTTAATTATTTATTTTTGGCTGAGTTGGATCTTCGCTGCTGCATATGGGCTTTCTCTAGTTGCGGTGAGCGGGGGCTACTCTCCATTGCACTGCACAGGCTTCTCCCTGCAGTGGCTTCTCTTGTTGCAGAGCACGGTCTCTAGGCATGCGGGCTTCAGTAGTTGTGGCACGTGGGCTCAGTAGCTGTGGCTCCTGGGCTCTAGAGCGCAGGCTCAGTAGTTGTGGTGCACGGGCTTATTTGCTCTGCAGCATGTGGGATCTTCCTGGACCAGGGATCGAACCCGTGTCCCCTGCACTGGCAGGCGGATTCTTAACCACGGCGCCACCAGGGAAGCCCCTGTATGAATTATTACAGCGCGTTCAGTAGACCTTCCTTGGTATATGGTTGGTCTTTTTGATATATGTATTTAATATGTATTTGTATACGTATGGTAACCCTAATCTTCATTTATCCATTCCTCCCAGCTTTCGTTTTACAAAACCATAGTTTGTTTTCCAAGTCTGTGAGTGTCTTTCTCTGTGGAAATATGTTCATTTGTGTCAGTTGTTAGGTAACACCTAGAAGTGATATCACAGGATATTTGTCATCTGCTTTCCGACTTACCTCATGTTCTGAGATTATCTCTAGGCTCATCTATGGTGCTGCAAAGAGCAGTGTTTCATTCTTTTCCATGCCGAATATTCCATTGTGTACATGGACCACTTCTTCTTTGTGCATTCATCTGTTGATGGACATTTTGGTTTCTTCCAACTCTTGGCTATGCAAAATATTGATGCAGTGCAGGCTTGCCAGCCTGTGTCTTTTGGATTCTGGTCTTCTCAGGGGATAGGCCCAGCAGCGGGCCTACTAGATCATATGGTAGTCTAATTTTTACCTTTAAACGCACCTCCATTCTGTTCTCACTACTGGCTGTTACCACTTGACATCTCACCAGCAACGAGAGGGTACACAGTCCTCTAAAACCCCTTCAGCATTTATTGTTTGTAGACTTTTTACTGATGGCATTTGGAGTGTTGGGTGGTGATACCTTTGTGTAGTTTAGATTTGCATGCATCTAATACTTCCCGATATTGAGCTTTTAATCCACGTCCGTTTTCTTTTTTTTGTTTTTTTAAAGTTGAACAGAAAAACTTACCTCTTCAAATTGTTTCCTTGAAAAATTTGCCGTGTTCTGAATTCCTGTGGCCATTACCTACACCTGGATATTTTGTGAGGGCAGGTGTCATTTACAACTCTGTAGTAATTGTGAATATTAAGTAACCATTAGCACTGGGTTTAAAGCTGCTGTTACAGGAACGGCCACAAGGCGGCAGCATGTCTATATTCCCAACTCTGGTTACTAGGGCAACAGAGCCTTCCTGGAAGTCCTGTTTGTAGGTTGTAAATTAGAGTGGAATGTGCCAGGACAAACCCCCCAAAACTTATGGCTACTTATTTGTTGTTGGTATCCTTCGTTTAATTTTCATTTTTATCAGAGCAAATTTGATTGCAATGTTGTGTTTGTTCTAGGTGTACAGAATCTGTTTCATTGATACATATATCTTTTACTGTTTGGATCCTGTTCCATATAGGTAATGACAGAATGTTGTGTAGACCTCTCTTGGTATTCGGTATGTTTTTGGTGATTCTATATTTTATAAGTATTAGCATATGTCTGTTAAAACCCAATATCCTCCGTTATACATTCGTCACACCTTTCCGCTTGGTTAACCACAAGTTTGTGTTCTGAATACGTGAGTGCCCTTCTCTGTGGAAATAAGTTCATTAATATCAATTTTTAGATAACACCTATACGTGATACCATAGGATATGTGTCTCTCGCTTTCTGACTTACTTCAAGATGTGTGATTATCTCTAGCCTCATCTATGGTGCTGCAAACAGCATTGTTTCATTCTTTTCTCTGTCTAATATTGCGTTGTGTACATGGACCTCTTTTTCGTCCATTCATCTGATGATGGACATTTTTGTTGCTTCCATGTCTTGGCTATTGTAAATACTGGTGCACTACACGATTTTCCATCCTGTGTCTTTTTGATTCTGGCCTTCACAGGTTACAGGCCCAAGAGTGGGCCTTCTGGATCATATGGTAACTCAATTTTTACCTTCAAACGCACTGCCATTCTCTTCCTGTTATTGGCTGTTACCAGTTCACATCCCACTTAGACCTAGAGGTTCTGCTATTCTCCACAACTTCTTCAACATCTACTGTTTGTAGACTTTTTGCTGATGGTCATTCTGACCGGTGTGAGGTGATACCTTTGGGTAGGTTGGCTTTGCATGTGTCTCATAATTCCTGATGTCGAGCTTTTATCAACATCCTTCAAATTGCCTTGTTGAAAAATTTGCTGTGTTTGAATTTTTTGGCCATTCCGTACCCCAGGACATTTTTTGAGGGCATGTCTCGTTTACACCCCTGCAGTCCTTGTCAATATTAGTGACCATTAGCAGTGGATTTAAAGCTGCTGTTTGAGGAAACGGCCTTAGGGTGGCAGCATTTCTGCGTTACCAACTCTGCTTGCTAGGGAAACAGAACCTTCCTGCAAGTTGTGCTTTTAGGTTGCAGATTAGAGTGGAATGTGCCAGGACAAGCCCCCATAAGTTTTAGCCTCCTTAATTCTTGTTTATGTCTTTAATTTTTAGTTTTGATCAGAGCAAATTGGATTTTAAAATGTCGTTTGTTCTAGGTGTGCAGAATCTTGTTCATTTACACCTACACATATATATATCTTGATCTTTGTGTCCTTTTCCATGTAGGTTATTACAGAGTCTTGAGTAGACCACTCTTGGTATTCCATAGGTCTTGGGTGATGATATATTTTATATGTATTAGTATATGTTTGTTAACCCCAATATCCGAATTTATGCATTCGTCACACCTTTTCACTGGCTTAACCATAAGTTTGCCTTCTCAATCTGAGACTGTCTTTCTCTATGGAAATATGTTCATTTTTGTGAATTTTCAGATAACATAAGTGATATCATGGGACATTTGTCTTTCGCATTTTGACTTACTTCACGTTGTGTGATTATCTGTAGGCTCGTCTGTGGTGCTGCAAATGGCACTGTTTTATTTTTTTCGTGGCTAACATTCCATTCTGTACATATACCACTTCGTCTTTGTCCATTTATCGGTTTATGGACCTGTTTTCTTGCGTCCATGTCTTGGCTATTTAAATATTGCTGCAGTGCACAGTTGCCTGCCTCTGTCTTTCCGATTCTGGTGGTCTTAGGTTATAGGCCCAGAAGGTGCCCTGCCGGATCATATGGTAGCTCGATTTTTACCTTTTAAAGCAGCTCCATTCAGTTTTCATTAGTGCTCTTACCACTTTCCATCCCACCAGCAGCTAGAAGGTACACAGTTCTCTAAAACCCCTTCAGCATTTATAGTTTGTAGACTTTTTGCTGATGGTCATTTGACTGGTGTGCGGTGAAACCTTTTAGGAGGTGGGATTTGCATGCGTCTAATAATTCCTTATACTGAGCTTTACGCATGTCTTTTTTTTCCTTTTTTCCTTTTTTTTAAAAGAGTGAGTTCAACTTCCCTCTTCATATTGACTTCTTGAAAAATTTGTCATGTGTTGAATTTTCTTGGCTATTCCCTACCCCAGGGCATTTTTTGAGGGCAGGTGTCATTTACAGCCCTGCAGTCCTTGTGAATGTTAAGTGACCACTAGCACCGTGTTGAAAGCTGCTGCTGTGGGAAACAGCCACAAAGCGGCAGCTTTATTACGTTCTCAACTCTTGTTACTAGGGCAACAGAGTCTTCCTGGACGTCGTGTTTCTCGGTTGTAAATTAGAGTAGAATGTGCTCAGACAAACCCCCAGAAGTTGATTTCTCCTTACTTATGTTGCTTTTTTACATTAAATTTATATGTCTGACTGGAGTAATTTTGATTAGAGTCTTGTGATTGTCTGGCAGTACAGAATCTGGTCAATTATTCATACATATATCTGTTCATCTTCAGATCCTGTTACCATGTATGTTATTATAGAGTGTTGAGTAGACCTCCCTTGGTATTAGGTAGGTGTTTGGTCATTATATACTTTATAGATATTGGAGATTATATAATTCATATAGTTTATATGTTTATAGACATTTAACATACGTTAATATATGTATGTTAACATACATTAGTATATGTATGTTACCCCATAATCCTAATTTATCGATCCTCCCACCTTTCATTTTGGTTAACCATTAGTTTGTTTATAAGTCTGTGAGTGTCTTTCTCTGTGGAAATATGTTCTTTGGTAGCAATCTTAGGATAACATCTATAAATGATATCATGGGATATTTGGGATTGCCTTTTCACTTACTTGACGTAATATGATTATTTCTAGGCTCACCTGTAGTCATGAAAATGGCATTGTTCATTTTGTTCCGAGGCTAATATTCAAGTCGGTACATATTCTACTTCTTCTTTGTCCATTTGTCTGTTGATGGACATCTTGTTTGCTTGCATGTCTAGGCTATTGTAAATATTGCTGCAGTGCATGTTTGCCTGTCTGTGTCTTTCCGATTCTGGTCTTCTTAAGGTGTAGGCCCATTAGGGGATCGGCCGCATCATATGGTAGCTCAATTTTTACCTTTTAAATGCAGCTCCATTCTGTTCTCATAATTAGCTGTTACCAGTTTACTTCCAACCAACAGCATAGCGGGTATGCATTTCTCCACAAACCCGTCAGCATTCATAGTTTGTAGACTTTTTACTGATGGCCTTTTGAATATTGGGTGGCGACATCTTTTTGTAGTTTGGATTTGCATCCAACCAATAATGCCTGATATTGAGCTTTTATCCATGTTCCTCTTTTTTTTTTGTAAATAAAAGAGTGAGTAAAACTTACCTCTTCAAATTGTTTTCTTGAAAAATTCTCTGTGTTGTGAACTTTTTTGGCCATTACCTACCCAGGACATTTTTTGAGGACACGTGTCATTGACAGCCCTACAATTCCTGTGAATCTTAAGTGACCGTTAGCCCTGTGTTTAAAGCTGCTGTTGTGGGAAACGACCACCAGGCGGCAGCATTTCTCCATTCCCAAATCTGGTTACTAGGACAGAAGAGCCTTCCTGAAAGTGGTTTTCCTAGGTTGTAAATTAGAATGGAATGTGCCAGAGATAACCCCAATAAGTTTATGTCTCATTAATTGTTGTTCGTGGTTTTAATTTTTTACATTGGAGTAATGATTAGAATAGTGTTTGTGCCAGGTGTGCACAATCAGGTTCAATTGAACATTATATATATCTATTCATGGGCAGATCCTCCTCCCATGTAAATTACTATTATTTTTTTAATAAATTTATTTTACTTAATTATTTATTTTTGGCTGAGTTGGATCTTCGCTGCTGCATATGGGCTTTCTCTAGTTGTGGTGAGCGGGGGCTACTCTCCATTGCACTGCACAGGCTTCTCTTGTTGCAGAGCACGGTCTCTAGGCATGCGGGCTTCAGTAGTTGTGGCACGTGGGCTCAGTAGCTGTGGCTCCTGGGCTCTAGAGCGCAGGCTCAGTAGTTGTGGTGCACGGGCTTATTTGCTCTGCAGCATGTGGGATCTTCCTGGACCAGGGATCGAACCCGTGTCCCCTGCACTGGCAGGCGGATTCTTAACCACGGCGCCACCAGGGAAGCCCCTGTATGAATTATTACAGCGCGTTCAGTAGACCTTCCTTGGTATATGGTTGGTCTTTTTGATATATGTATTTAATATGTATTTGTATACGTATGGTAACCCTAATCTTCATTTATCCATTCCTCCCAGCTTTCGTTTTACAAAACCATAGTTTGTTTTCCAAGTCTGTGAGTGTCTTTCTCTGTGGAAATATGTTCATTTGTGTCAGTTGTTAGGTAACACCTAGAAGTGATATCACAGGATATTTGTCATCTGCTTTCCGACTTACCTCATGTTCTGAGATTATCTCTAGGCTCATCTATGGTGCTGCAAAGAGCAGTGTTTCATTCTTTTCCATGCCGAATATTCCATTGTGTACATGGACCACTTCTTCTTTGTGCATTCATCTGTTGATGGACATTTTGGTTTCTTCCAACTCTTGGCTATGCAAAATATTGATGCAGTGCAGGCTTGCCAGCCTGTGTCTTTTGGATTCTGGTCTTCTCAGGGGATAGGCCCAGCAGCGGGCCTACTAGATCATATGGTAGTCTAATTTTTACCTTTAAACGCACCTCCATTCTGTTCTCACTACTGGCTGTTACCACTTGACATCTCACCAGCAACGAGAGGGTACACAGTCCTCTAAAACCCCTTCAGCATTTATTGTTTGTAGACTTTTTACTGATGGCATTTGGAGTGTTGGGTGGTGATACCTTTGTGTAGTTTAGATTTGCATGCATCTAATACTTCCCGATATTGAGCTTTTAATCCACGTCCGTTTTCTTTTTTTTGTTTTTTTAAAGTTGAACAGAAAAACTTACCTCTTCAAATTGTTTCCTTGAAAAATTTGCCGTGTTCTGAATTCCTGTGGCCATTACCTACACCTGGATATTTTGTGAGGGCAGGTGTCATTTACAACTCTGTAGTAATTGTGAATATTAAGTAACCATTAGCACTGGGTTTAAAGCTGCTGTTACAGGAACGGCCACAAGGCGGCAGCATGTCTATATTCCCAACTCTGGTTACTAGGGCAACAGAGCCTTCCTGGAAGTCCTGTTTGTAGGTTGTAAATTAGAGTGGAATGTGCCAGGACAAACCCCCCAAAACTTATGGCTACTTATTTGTTGTTGGTATCCTTCGTTTAATTTTCATTTTTATCAGAGCAAATTTGATTGCAATGTTGTGTTTGTTCTAGGTGTACAGAATCTGTTTCATTGATACATATATCTTTTACTGTTTGGATCCTGTTCCATATAGGTAATGACAGAATGTTGTGTAGACCTCTCTTGGTATTCGGTATGTTTTTGGTGATTCTATATTTTATAAGTATTAGCATATGTCTGTTAAAACCCAATATCCTCCGTTATACATTCGTCACACCTTTCCGCTTGGTTAACCACAAGTTTGTGTTCTGAATACGTGAGTGCCCTTCTCTGTGGAAATAAGTTCATTAATATCAATTTTTAGATAACACCTATACGTGATACCATAGGATATGTGTCTCTCGCTTTCTGACTTACTTCAAGATGTGTGATTATCTCTAGCCTCATCTATGGTGCTGCAAACAGCATTGTTTCATTCTTTTCTCTGTCTAATATTGCGTTGTGTACATGGACCTCTTTTTCGTCCATTCATCTGATGATGGACATTTTTGTTGCTTCCATGTCTTGGCTATTGTAAATACTGGTGCACTACACGATTTTCCATCCTGTGTCTTTTTGATTCTGGCCTTCACAGGTTACAGGCCCAAGAGTGGGCCTTCTGGATCATATGGTAACTCAATTTTTACCTTCAAACGCACTGCCATTCTCTTCCTGTTATTGGCTGTTACCAGTTCACATCCCACTTAGACCTAGAGGTTCTGCTATTCTCCACAACTTCTTCAACACCTACTGTTTGTAGACTTTTTGCTGATGGTCATTCTGACCGGTGTGAGGTGATACCTTTGGGTAGGTTGGCTTTGCATGTGTCTCATAATTCCTGATGTCGAGCTTTTATCAACATCCTTCAAATTGCCTTGTTGAAAAATTTGCTGTGTTTGAATTTTTTGGCCATTCCGTACCCCAGGACATTTTTTGAGGGCATGTCTCGTTTACACCCCTGCAGTCCTTGTCAATATTAGTGACCATTAGCAGTGGATTTAAAGCTGCTGTTTGAGGAAACGGCCTTAGGGTGGCAGCATTTCTGCGTTACCAACTCTGCTTGCTAGGGAAACAGAACCTTCCTGCAAGTTGTGCTTTTAGGTTGCAGATTAGAGTGGAATGTGCCAGGACAAGCCCCCATAAGTTTTAGCCTCCTTAATTCTTGTTTATGTCTTTAATTTTTAGTTTTGATCAGAGCAAATTGGATTTTAAAATGTCGTTTGTTCTAGGTGTGCAGAATCTTGTTCATTTACACCTACACATATATATATCTTGATCTTTGTGTCCTTTTCCATGTAGGTTATTACAGAGTCTTGAGTAGACCACTCTTGGTATTCCATAGGTCTTGGGTGATGATATATTTTATATGTATTAGTATATGTTTGTTAACCCCAATATCCGAATTTATGCATTCGTCACACCTTTTCACTGGCTTAACCATAAGTTTGCCTTCTCAATCTGAGACTGTCTTTCTCTATGGAAATATGTTCATTTTTGTGAATTTTCAGATAACATAAGTGATATCATGGGACATTTGTCTTTCGCATTTTGACTTACTTCACGTTGTGTGATTATCTGTAGGCTCGTCTGTGGTGCTGCAAATGGCACTGTTTTATTTTTTTCGTGGCTAACATTCCATTCTGTACATATACCACTTCGTCTTTGTCCATTTATCGGTTTATGGACCTGTTTTCTTGCGTCCATGTCTTGGCTATTTAAATATTGCTGCAGTGCACAGTTGCCTGCCTCTGTCTTTCCGATTCTGGTGGTCTTAGGTTATAGGCCCAGAAGGTGCCCTGCCGGATCATATGGTAGCTCGATTTTTACCTTTTAAAGCAGCTCCATTCAGTTTTCATTAGTGCTCTTACCACTTTCCATCCCACCAGCAGCTAGAAGGTACACAGTTCTCTAAAACCCCTTCAGCATTTATAGTTTGTAGACTTTTTGCTGATGGTCATTTGACTGGTGTGCGGTGAAACCTTTTAGGAGGTGGGATTTGCATGCGTCTAATAATTCCTTATACTGAGCTTTACGCATGTCTTTTTTTTCCTTTTTTCCTTTTTTTTAAAAGAGTGAGTTCAACTTCCCTCTTCATATTGACTTCTTGAAAAATTTGTCATGTGTTGAATTTTCTTGGCTATTCCCTACCCCAGGGCATTTTTTGAGGGCAGGTGTCATTTACAGCCCTGCAGTCCTTGTGAATGTTAAGTGACCACTAGCACCGTGTTGAAAGCTGCTGCTGTGGGAAACAGCCACAAAGCGGCAGCTTTATTACGTTCTCAACTCTTGTTACTAGGGCAACAGAGTCTTCCTGGACGTCGTGTTTCTCGGTTGTAAATTAGAGTAGAATGTGCTCAGACAAACCCCCAGAAGTTGATTTCTCCTTACTTATGTTGCTTTTTTACATTAAATTTATATGTCTGACTGGAGTAATTTTGATTAGAGTCTTGTGATTGTCTGGCAGTACAGAATCTGGTCAATTATTCATACATATATCTGTTCATCTTCAGATCCTGTTACCATGTATGTTATTATAGAGTGTTGAGTAGACCTCCCTTGGTATTAGGTAGGTGTTTGGTCATTATATACTTTATAGATATTGGAGATTATATAATTCATATAGTTTATATGTTTATAGACATTTAACATACGTTAATATATGTATGTTAACATACATTAGTATATGTATGTTACCCCATAATCCTAATTTATCGATCCTCCCACCTTTCATTTTGGTTAACCATTAGTTTGTTTATAAGTCTGTGAGTGTCTTTCTCTGTGGAAATATGTTCTTTGGTAGCAATCTTAGGATAACATCTATAAATGATATCATGGGATATTTGGGATTGCCTTTTCACTTACTTGACGTAATATGATTATTTCTAGGCTCATCTGTAGTCATGAAAATGGCATTGTTCATTTTGTTCCGAGGCTAATATTCAACTCGGTACATATTCTACTTCTTCTTTGTCCATTTGTCTGTTGATGGACATCTTGTTTGCTTGCATGTCTAGGCTATTGTAAATATTGCTGCAGTGCATGTTTGCCTGTCTGTGTCTTTCCGATTCTGGTCTTCTTAAGGTGTAGGCCCATTAGGGGATCGGCCGCATCATATGGTAGCTCAATTTTTACCTTTTAAATGCAGCTCCATTCTGTTCTCATAATTAGCTGTTACCAGTTTACTTCCAACCAACAGCATAGCGGGTATGCATTTCTCCACAAACCCGTCAGCATTCATAGTTTGTAGACTTTTTACTGATGGCCTTTTGAATATTGGGTGGCGACATCTTTTTGTAGTTTGGATTTGCATCCAACCAATAATGCCTGATATTGAGCTTTTATCCATGTTCCTCTTTTTTTTTTGTAAATAAAAGAGTGAGTAAAACTTACCTCTTCAAATTGTTTTCTTGAAAAATTCTCTGTGTTGTGAACTTTTTTGGCCATTACCTACCCAGGACATTTTTTGAGGACACGTGTCATTGACAGCCCTACAATTCCTGTGAATCTTAAGTGACCGTTAGCCCTGTGTTTAAAGCTGCTGTTGTGGGAAACGACCACCAGGCGGCAGCATTTCTCCATTCCCAAATCTGGTTACTAGGACAGAAGAGCCTTCCTGAAAGTGGTTTTCCTAGGTTGTAAATTAGAATGGAATGTGCCAGAGATAACCCCAATAAGTTTATGTCTCATTAATTGTTGTTCGTGGTTTTAATTTTTTACATTGGAGTAATGATTAGAATAGTGTTTGTGCCAGGTGTGCACAATCAGGTTCAATTGAACATTATATATATCTATTCATGGGCAGATCCTCCTCCCATGTAAATTACTATTATTTTTTTAATAAATTTATTTTACTTAATTATTTATTTTTGGCTGAGTTGGATCTTCGCTGCTGCATATGGGCTTTCTCTAGTTGTGGTGAGCGGGGGCTACTCTCCATTGCACTGCACAGGCTTCTCTTGTTGCAGAGCACGGTCTCTAGGCATGCGGGCTTCAGTAGTTGTGGCACGTGGGCTCAGTAGCTGTGGCTCCTGGGCTCTAGAGCGCAGGCTCAGTAGTTGTGGTGCACGGGCTTATTTGCTCTGCAGCATGTGGGATCTTCCTGGACCAGGGATCGAACCCGTGTCCCCTGCACTGGCAGGCGGATTCTTAACCACGGCGCCACCAGGGAAGCCCCCGTATGAATTATTACAGCGCGTTCAGTAGACCTTCCTTGGTATATGGTTGGTCTTTTTGATATATGTATTTAATATGTATTTGTATACGTATGGTAACCCTAATCTTCATTTATCCATTCCTCCCAGCTTTCGTTTTACAAAACCATAGTTTGTTTTCCAAGTCTGTGAGTGTCTTTCTCTGTGGAAATATGTTCATTTGTGTCAGTTGTTAGGTAACACCTAGAAGTGATATCACAGGATATTTGTCATCTGCTTTCCGACTTACCTCATGTTCTGAGATTATCTCTAGGCTCATCTATGGTGCTGCAAAGAGCAGTGTTTCATTCTTTTCCATGCCGAATATTCCATTGTGTACATGGACCACTTCTTCTTTGTGCATTCATCTGTTGATGGACATTTTGGTTTCTTCCAACTCTTGGCTATGCAAAATATTGATGCAGTGCAGGCTTGCCAGCCTGTGTCTTTTGGATTCTGGTCTTCTCAGGGGATAGGCCCAGCAGCGGGCCTACTAGATCATATGGTAGTCTAATTTTTACCTTTAAACGCACCTCCATTCTGTTCTCACTACTGGCTGTTACCACTTGACATCTCACCAGCAACGAGAGGGTACACAGTCCTCTAAAACCCCTTCAGCATTTATTGTTTGTAGACTTTTTACTGATGGCATTTGGAGTGTTGGGTGGTGATACCTTTGTGTAGTTTAGATTTGCATGCATCTAATACTTCCCGATATTGAGCTTTTAATCCACGTCCGTTTTCTTTTTTTTGTTTTTTTAAAGTTGAACAGAAAAACTTACCTCTTCAAATTGTTTCCTTGAAAAATTTGCCGTGTTCTGAATTCCTGTGGCCATTACCTACACCTGGATATTTTGTGAGGGCAGGTGTCATTTACAACTCTGTAGTAATTGTGAATATTAAGTAACCATTAGCACTGGGTTTAAAGCTGCTGTTACAGGAACGGCCACAAGGCGGCAGCATGTCTATATTCCCAACTCTGGTTACTAGGGCAACAGAGCCTTCCTGGAAGTCCTGTTTGTAGGTTGTAAATTAGAGTGGAATGTGCCAGGACAAACCCCCCAAAACTTATGGCTACTTATTTGTTGTTGGTATCCTTCGTTTAATTTTCATTTTTATCAGAGCAAATTTGATTGCAATGTTGTGTTTGTTCTAGGTGTACAGAATCTGTTTCATTGATACATATATCTTTTACTGTTTGGATCCTGTTCCATATAGGTAATGACAGAATGTTGTGTAGACCTCTCTTGGTATTCGGTATGTTTTTGGTGATTCTATATTTTATAAGTATTAGCATATGTCTGTTAAAACCCAATATCCTCCGTTATACATTCGTCACACCTTTCCGCTTGGTTAACCACAAGTTTGTGTTCTGAATACGTGAGTGCCCTTCTCTGTGGAAATAAGTTCATTAATATCAATTTTTAGATAACACCTATACGTGATACCATAGGATATGTGTCTCTCGCTTTCTGACTTACTTCAAGATGTGTGATTATCTCTAGCCTCATCTATGGTGCTGCAAACAGCATTGTTTCATTCTTTTCTCTGTCTAATATTGCGTTGTGTACATGGACCTCTTTTTCGTCCATTCATCTGATGATGGACATTTTTGTTGCTTCCATGTCTTGGCTATTGTAAATACTGGTGCACTACACGATTTTCCATCCTGTGTCTTTTTGATTCTGGCCTTCACAGGTTACAGGCCCAAGAGTGGGCCTTCTGGATCATATGGTAACTCAATTTTTACCTTCAAACGCACTGCCATTCTCTTCCTGTTATTGGCTGTTACCAGTTCACATCCCACTTAGACCTAGAGGTTCTGCTATTCTCCACAACTTCTTCAACATCTACTGTTTGTAGACTTTTTGCTGATGGTCATTCTGACCGGTGTGAGGTGATACCTTTGGGTAGGTTGGCTTTGCATGTGTCTCATAATTCCTGATGTCGAGCTTTTATCAACATCCTTCAAATTGCCTTGTTGAAAAATTTGCTGTGTTTGAATTTTTTGGCCATTCCGTACCCCAGGACATTTTTTGAGGGCATGTCTCGTTTACACCCCTGCAGTCCTTGTCAATATTAGTGACCATTAGCAGTGGATTTAAAGCTGCTGTTTGAGGAAACGGCCTTAGGGTGGCAGCATTTCTGCGTTACCAACTCTGCTTGCTAGGGAAACAGAACCTTCCTGCAAGTTGTGCTTTTAGGTTGCAGATTAGAGTGGAATGTGCCAGGACAAGCCCCCATAAGTTTTAGCCTCCTTAATTCTTGTTTATGTCTTTAATTTTTAGTTTTGATCAGAGCAAATTGGATTTTAAAATGTCGTTTGTTCTAGGTGTGCAGAATCTTGTTCATTTACACCTACACATATATATATCTTGATCTTTGTGTCCTTTTCCATGTAGGTTATTACAGAGTCTTGAGTAGACCACTCTTGGTATTCCATAGGTCTTGGGTGATGATATATTTTATATGTATTAGTATATGTTTGTTAACCCCAATATCCGAATTTATGCATTCGTCACACCTTTTCACTGGCTTAACCATAAGTTTGCCTTCTCAATCTGAGACTGTCTTTCTCTATGGAAATATGTTCATTTTTGTGAATTTTCAGATAACATAAGTGATATCATGGGACATTTGTCTTTCGCATTTTGACTTACTTCACGTTGTGTGATTATCTGTAGGCTCGTCTGTGGTGCTGCAAATGGCACTGTTTTATTTTTTTCGTGGCTAACATTCCATTCTGTACATATACCACTTCGTCTTTGTCCATTTATCGGTTTATGGACCTGTTTTCTTGCGTCCATGTCTTGGCTATTTAAATATTGCTGCAGTGCACAGTTGCCTGCCTCTGTCTTTCCGATTCTGGTGGTCTTAGGTTATAGGCCCAGAAGGTGCCCTGCCGGATCATATGGTAGCTCGATTTTTACCTTTTAAAGCAGCTCCATTCAGTTTTCATTAGTGCTCTTACCACTTTCCATCCCACCAGCAGCTAGAAGGTACACAGTTCTCTAAAACCCCTTCAGCATTTATAGTTTGTAGACTTTTTGCTGATGGTCATTTGACTGGTGTGCGGTGAAACCTTTTAGGAGGTGGGATTTGCATGCGTCTAATAATTCCTTATACTGAGCTTTACGCATGTCTTTTTTTTCCTTTTTTCCTTTTTTTTAAAAGAGTGAGTTCAACTTCCCTCTTCATATTGACTTCTTGAAAAATTTGTCATGTGTTGAATTTTCTTGGCTATTCCCTACCCCAGGGCATTTTTTGAGGGCAGGTGTCATTTACAGCCCTGCAGTCCTTGTGAATGTTAAGTGACCACTAGCACCGTGTTGAAAGCTGCTGCTGTGGGAAACAGCCACAAAGCGGCAGCTTTATTACGTTCTCAACTCTTGTTACTAGGGCAACAGAGTCTTCCTGGACGTCGTGTTTCTCGGTTGTAAATTAGAGTAGAATGTGCTCAGACAAACCCCCAGAAGTTGATTTCTCCTTACTTATGTTGCTTTTTTACATTAAATTTATATGTCTGACTGGAGTAATTTTGATTAGAGTCTTGTGATTGTCTGGCAGTACAGAATCTGGTCAATTATTCATACATATATCTGTTCATCTTCAGATCCTGTTACCATGTATGTTATTATAGAGTGTTGAGTAGACCTCCCTTGGTATTAGGTAGGTGTTTGGTCATTATATACTTTATAGATATTGGAGATTATATAATTCATATAGTTTATATGTTTATAGACATTTAACATACGTTAATATATGTATGTTAACATACATTAGTATATGTATGTTACCCCATAATCCTAATTTATCGATCCTCCCACCTTTCATTTTGGTTAACCATTAGTTTGTTTATAAGTCTGTGAGTGTCTTTCTCTGTGGAAATATGTTCTTTGGTAGCAATCTTAGGATAACATCTATAAATGATATCATGGGATATTTGGGATTGCCTTTTCACTTACTTGACGTAATATGATTATTTCTAGGCTCATCTGTAGTCATGAAAATGGCATTGTTCATTTTGTTCCGAGGCTAATATTCAACTCGGTACATATTCTACTTCTTCTTTGTCCATTTGTCTGTTGATGGACATCTTGTTTGCTTGCATGTCTAGGCTATTGTAAATATTGCTGCAGTGCATGTTTGCCTGTCTGTGTGTCTTTCCGATTCTGGTCTTCTTAAGGTGTAGGCCCATTAGGGGATCGGCCGCATCATATGGTAGCTCAATTTTTACCTTTTAAATGCAGCTCCATTCTGTTCTCATAATTAGCTGTTACCAGTTTACTTCCAACCAACAGCATAGCGGGTATGCATTTCTCCACAAACCCGTCAGCATTCATAGTTTGTAGACTTTTTACTGATGGCCTTTTGAATATTGGGTGGCGACATCTTTTTGTAGTTTGGATTTGCATCCAACCAATAATGCCTGATATTGAGCTTTTATCCATGTTCCTCTTTTTTTTTGTAAATAAAAGAGTGAGTAAAACTTACCTCTTCAAATTGTTTTCTTGAAAAATTCTCTGTGTTGTGAACTTTTTTGGCCATTACCTACCCAGGACATTTTTTGAGGACACGTGTCATTGACAGCCCTACAATTCCTGTGAATCTTAAGTGACCGTTAGCCCTGTGTTTAAAGCTGCTGTTGTGGGAAACGACCACCAGGCGGCAGCATTTCTCCATTCCCAAATCTGGTTACTAGGACAGAAGAGCCTTCCTGAAAGTGGTTTTCCTAGGTTGTAAATTAGAATGGAATGTGCCAGAGATAACCCCAATAAGTTTATGTCTCATTAATTGTTGTTCGTGGTTTTAATTTTTTACATTGGAGTAATGATTAGAATAGTGTTTGTGCCAGGTGTGCACAATCAGGTTCAATTGAACATTATATATATCTATTCATGGGCAGATCCTCCTCCCATGTAAATTACTATTATTTTTTTAATAAATTTATTTTACTTAATTATTTATTTTTGGCTGAGTTGGATCTTCGCTGCTGCATATGGGCTTTCTCTAGTTGCGGTGAGCGGGGGCTACTCTCCATTGCACTGCACAGGCTTCTCCCTGCAGTGGCTTCTCTTGTTGCAGAGCACGGTCTCTAGGCATGCGGGCTTCAGTAGTTGTGGCACGTGGGCTCAGTAGCTGTGGCTCCTGGGCTCTAGAGCGCAGGCTCAGTAGTTGTGGTGCACGGGCTTATTTGCTCTGCAGCATGTGGGATCTTCCTGGACCAGGGATCGAACCCGTGTCCCCTGCACTGGCAGGCGGATTCTTAACCACGGCGCCACCAGGGAAGCCCCCGTATGAATTATTACAGCGCGTTCAGTAGACCTTCCTTGGTATATGGTTGGTCTTTTTGATATATGTATTTAATATGTATTTGTATACGTATGGTAACCCTAATCTTCATTTATCCATTCCTCCCAGCTTTCGTTTTACAAAACCATAGTTTGTTTTCCAAGTCTGTGAGTGTCTTTCTCTGTGGAAATATGTTCATTTGTGTCAGTTGTTAGGTAACACCTAGAAGTGATATCACAGGATATTTGTCATCTGCTTTCCGACTTACCTCATGTTCTGAGATTATCTCTAGGCTCATCTATGGTGCTGCAAAGAGCAGTGTTTCATTCTTTTCCATGCCGAATATTCCACTGTGTACATGGACCACTTCTTCTTTGTGCATTCATCTGTTGATGGACATTTTGGTTTCTTCCAACTCTTGGCTATGCAAAATATTGATGCAGTGCAGGCTTGCCAGCCTGCGTCTTTTGGATTCTGGTCTTCTCAGGGGATAGGCCCAGCAGCGGGCCTACTAGATCATATGGTAGTCTAATTTTTACCTTTAAACGCACCTCCATTCTGTTCTCACTACTGGCTGTTACCACTTGACATCTCACCAGCAACGAGAGGGTACACAGTCCTCTAAAACCCCTTCAGCATTTATTGTTTGTAGACTTTTTACTGATGGCATTTGGAGTGTTGGGTGGTGATACCTTTGTGTAGTTTAGATTTGCATGCATCTAATACTTCCCGATATTGAGCTTTTAATCCACGTCCGTTTTCTTTTTTTTTTTTTTAAGTTGAACAGAAAAACTTACCTCTTCAAATTGTTTCCTTGAAAAATTTGCCGTGTTCTGAATTCCTGTGGCCATTACCTACACCTGGATATTTTGTGAGGGCAGGTGTCATTTACAACTCTGTAGTAATTGTGAATATTAAGTAACCATTAGCACTGGGTTTAAAGCTGCTGTTACAGGAACGGCCACAAGGCGGCAGCATGTCTATATTCCCAACTCTGGTTACTAGGGCAACAGAGCCTTCCTGGAAGTCCTGTTTGTAGGTTGTAAATTAGAGTGGAATGTGCCAGGACAACCCCCGCAAAACTTATGGCTACTTATTTGTTGTTGGTATCCTTCGTTTAATTTTCATTTTTATCAGAGCAAATTTGATTGCAATGTTGTGTTTGTTCTAGGTGTACAGAATCTGTTTCATTGATACATATATCTTTTACTGTTTGGATCCTGTTCCATATAGGTAATGACAGAATGTTGTGTAGACCTCTCTTGGTATTCGGTATGTTTTTGGTGATTCTATATTTTATAAGTATTAGCATATGTCTGTTAAAACCCAATATCCTCCGTTATACATTCGTCACACCTTTCCGCTTGGTTAACCACAAGTTTGTGTTCTGAATACGTGAGTGCCCTTCTCTGTGGAAATAAGTTCATTAATATCAATTTTTAGATAACACCTATACGTGATACCATAGGATATGTGTCTCTCGCTTTCTGACTTACTTCAAGATGTGTGATTATCTCTAGCCTCATCTATGGTGCTGCAAACAGCATTGTTTCATTCTTTTCTCTGTCTAATATTGCGTTGTGTACATGGACCTCTTTTTCGTCCATTCATCTGATGATGGACATTTTTGTTGCTTCCATGTCTTGGCTATTGTAAATACTGGTGCACTACACGATTTTCCATCCTGTGTCTTTTTGATTCTGGCCTTCACAGGTTACAGGCCCAAGAGTGGGCCTTCTGGATCATATGGTAACTCAATTTTTACCTTCAAACGCACTGCCATTCTCTTCCTGTTATTGGCTGTTACCAGTTCACATCCCACTTAGACCTAGAGGTTCTGCTATTCTCCACAACTTCTTCAACATCTACTGTTTGTAGACTTTTTGCTGATGGTCATTCTGACCGGTGTGAGGTGATACCTTTGGGTAGGTTGGCTTTGCATGTGTCTCATAATTCCTGATGTCGAGCTTTTATCAACATCCTTCAAATTGCCTTGTTGAAAAATTTGCTGTGTTTGAATTTTTTGGCCATTCCGTACCCCAGGACATTTTTTGAGGGCATGTCTCGTTTACACCCCTGCAGTCCTTGTCAATATTAGTGACCATTAGCAGTGGATTTAAAGCTGCTGTTTGAGGAAACGGCCTTAGGGTGGCAGCATTTCTGCGTTACCAACTCTGCTTGCTAGGGAAACAGAACCTTCCTGCAAGTTGTGCTTTTAGGTTGCAGATTAGAGTGGAATGTGCCAGGACAAGCCCCCATAAGTTTTAGCCTCCTTAATTCTTGTTTATGTCTTTAATTTTTAGTTTTGATCAGAGCAAATTGGATTTTAAAATGTCGTTTGTTCTAGGTGTGCAGAATCTTGTTCATTTACACCTACACATATATATATCTTGATCTTTGTGTCCTTTTCCATGTAGGTTATTACAGAGTCTTGAGTAGACCACTCTTGGTATTCCATAGGTCTTGGGTGATGATATATTTTATATGTATTAGTATATGTTTGTTAACCCCAATATCCGAATTTATGCATTCGTCACACCTTTTCACTGGCTTAACCATAAGTTTGCCTTCTCAATCTGAGACTGTCTTTCTCTATGGAAATATGTTCATTTTTGTGAATTTTCAGATAACATAAGTGATATCATGGGACATTTGTCTTTCGCATTTTGACTTACTTCACGTTGTGTGATTATCTGTAGGCTCGTCTGTGGTGCTGCAAATGGCACTGTTTTATTTTTTTCGTGGCTAACATTCCATTCTGTACATATACCACTTCGTCTTTGTCCATTTATCGGTTTATGGACCTGTTTTCTTGCGTCCATGTCTTGGCTATTTAAATATTGCTGCAGTGCACAGTTGCCTGCCTCTGTCTTTCCGATTCTGGTGGTCTTAGGTTATAGGCCCAGAAGGTGCCCTGCCGGATCATATGGTAGCTCGATTTTTACCTTTTAAAGCAGCTCCATTCAGTTTTCATTAGTGCTCTTACCACTTTCCATCCCACCAGCAGCTAGAAGGTACACAGTTCTCTAAAACCCCTTCAGCATTTATAGTTTGTAGACTTTTTGCTGATGGTCATTTGACTGGTGTGCGGTGAAACCTTTTAGGAGGTGGGATTTGCATGCGTCTAATAATTCCTTATACTGAGCTTTACGCATGTCTTTTTTTTCCTTTTTTCCTTTTTTTTAAAAGAGTGAGTTCAACTTCCCTCTTCATATTGACTTCTTGAAAAATTTGTCATGTGTTGAATTTTCTTGGCTATTCCCTACCCCAGGGCATTTTTTGAGGGCAGGTGTCATTTACAGCCCTGCAGTCCTTGTGAATGTTAAGTGACCACTAGCACCGTGTTGAAAGCTGCTGCTGTGGGAAACAGCCACAAAGCGGCAGCTTTATTACGTTCTCAACTCTTGTTACTAGGGCAACAGAGTCTTCCTGGACGTCGTGTTTCTCGGTTGTAAATTAGAGTAGAATGTGCTCAGACAAACCCCCAGAAGTTGATTTCTCCTTACTTATGTTGCTTTTTTACATTAAATTTATATGTCTGACTGGAGTAATTTTGATTAGAGTCTTGTGATTGTCTGGCAGTACAGAATCTGGTCAATTATTCATACATATATCTGTTCATCTTCAGATCCTGTTACCATGTATGTTATTATAGAGTGTTGAGTAGACCTCCCTTGGTATTAGGTAGGTGTTTGGTCATTATATACTTTATAGATATTGGAGATTATATAATTCATATAGTTTATATGTTTATAGACATTTAACATACGTTAATATATGTATGTTAACATACATTAGTATATGTATGTTACCCCATAATCCTAATTTATCGATCCTCCCACCTTTCATTTTGGTTAACCATTAGTTTGTTTATAAGTCTGTGAGTGTCTTTCTCTGTGGAAATATGTTCTTTGGTAGCAATCTTAGGATAACATCTATAAATGATATCATGGGATATTTGGGATTGCCTTTTCACTTACTTGACGTAATATGATTATTTCTAGGCTCATCTGTAGTCATGAAAATGGCATTGTTCATTTTGTTCCGAGGCTAATATTCAACTCGGTACATATTCTACTTCTTCTTTGTCCATTTGTCTGTTGATGGACATCTTGTTTGCTTGCATGTCTAGGCTATTGTAAATATTGCTGCAGTGCATGTTTGCCTGTCTGTGTCTTTCCGATTCTGGTCTTCTTAAGGTGTAGGCCCATTAGGGGATCGGCCGCATCATATGGTAGCTCAATTTTTACCTTTTAAATGCAGCTCCATTCTGTTCTCATAATTAGCTGTTACCAGTTTACTTCCAACCAACAGCATAGCGGGTATGCATTTCTCCACAAACCCGTCAGCATTCATAGTTTGTAGACTTTTTACTGATGGCCTTTTGAATATTGGGTGGCGACATCTTTTTGTAGTTTGGATTTGCATCCAACCAATAATGCCTGATATTGAGCTTTTATCCATGTTCCTCTTTTTTTTTGTAAATAAAAGAGTGAGTAAAACTTACCTCTTCAAATTGTTTTCTTGAAAAATTCTCTGTGTTGTGAACTTTTTTGGCCATTACCTACCCAGGACATTTTTTGAGGACACGTGTCATTGACAGCCCTACAATTCCTGTGAATCTTAAGTGACCGTTAGCCCTGTGTTTAAAGCTGCTGTTGTGGGAAACGACCACCAGGCGGCAGCATTTCTCCATTCCCAAATCTGGTTACTAGGACAGAAGAGCCTTCCTGAAAGTGGTTTTCCTAGGTTGTAAATTAGAATGGAATGTGCCAGAGATAACCCCAATAAGTTTATGTCTCATTAATTGTTGTTCGTGGTTTTAATTTTTTACATTGGAGTAATGATTAGAATAGTGTTTGTGCCAGGTGTGCACAATCAGGTTCAATTGAACATTATATATATCTATTCATGGGCAGATCCTCCTCCCATGTAAATTACTATTATTTTTTTAATAAATTTATTTTACTTAATTATTTATTTTTGGCTGAGTTGGATCTTCGCTGCTGCATATGGGCTTTCTCTAGTTGCGGTGAGCGGGGGCTACTCTCCATTGCACTGCACAGGCTTCTCCCTGCAGTGGCTTCTCTTGTTGCAGAGCACGGTCTCTAGGCATGCGGGCTTCAGTAGTTGTGGCACGTGGGCTCAGTAGCTGTGGCTCCTGGGCTCTAGAGCGCAGGCTCAGTAGTTGTGGTGCACGGGCTTATTTGCTCTGCAGCATGTGGGATCTTCCTGGACCAGGGATCGAACCCGTGTCCCCTGCACTGGCAGGCGGATTCTTAACCACGGCGCCACCAGGGAAGCCCCCGTATGAATTATTACAGCGCGTTCAGTAGACCTTCCTTGGTATATGGTTGGTCTTTTTGATATATGTATTTAATATGTATTTGTATACGTATGGTAACCCTAATCTTCATTTATCCATTCCTCCCAGCTTTCGTTTTACAAAACCATAGTTTGTTTTCCAAGTCTGTGAGTGTCTTTCTCTGTGGAAATATGTTCATTTGTGTCAGTTGTTAGGTAACACCTAGAAGTGATATCACAGGATATTTGTCATCTGCTTTCCGACTTACCTCATGTTCTGAGATTATCTCTAGGCTCATCTATGGTGCTGCAAAGAGCAGTGTTTCATTCTTTTCCATGCCGAATATTCCACTGTGTACATGGACCACTTCTTCTTTGTGCATTCATCTGTTGATGGACATTTTGGTTTCTTCCAACTCTTGGCTATGCAAAATATTGATGCAGTGCAGGCTTGCCAGCCTGTGTCTTTTGGATTCTGGTCTTCTCAGGGGATAGGCCCAGCAGCGGGCCTACTAGATCATATGGTAGTCTAATTTTTACCTTTAAACGCACCTCCATTCTGTTCTCACTACTGGCTGTTACCACTTGACATCTCACCAGCAACGAGAGGGTACACAGTCCTCTAAAACCCCTTCAGCATTTATTGTTTGTAGACTTTTTACTGATGGCATTTGGAGTGTTGGGTGGTGATACCTTTGTGTAGTTTAGATTTGCATGCATCTAATACTTCCCGATATTGAGCTTTTAATCCACGTCCGTTTTCTTTTTTTTTTTTTAAGTTGAACAGAAAAACTTACCTCTTCAAATTGTTTCCTTGAAAAATTTGCCGTGTTCTGAATTCCTGTGGCCATTACCTACACCTGGATATTTTGTGAGGGCAGGTGTCATTTACAACTCTGTAGTAATTGTGAATATTAAGTAACCATTAGCACTGGGTTTAAAGCTGCTGTTACAGGAACGGCCACAAGGCGGCAGCATGTCTATATTCCCAACTCTGGTTACTAGGGCAACAGAGCCTTCCTGGAAGTCCTGTTTGTAGGTTGTAAATTAGAGTGGAATGTGCCAGGACAACCCCCGCAAAACTTATGGCTACTTATTTGTTGTTGGTATCCTTCGTTTAATTTTCATTTTTATCAGAGCAGATTTGATTGCAATGTTGTGTTTGTTCTAGGTGTACAGAATCTGTTTCATTGATACATATATCTTTTACTGTTTGGATCCTGTTCCATATAGGTAATGACAGAATGTTGTGTAGACCTCTCTTGGTATTCGGTATGTTTTTGGTGATTCTATATTTTATAAGTATTAGCATATGTCTGTTAAAACCCAATATCCTCCGTTATACATTCGTCACACCTTTCCGCTTGGTTAACCACAAGTTTGTGTTCTGAATACGTGAGTGCCCTTCTCTGTGGAAATAAGTTCATTAATATCAATTTTTAGATAACACCTATACGTGATACCATAGGATATGTGTCTCTCGCTTTCTGACTTACTTCAAGATGTGTGATTATCTCTAGCCTCATCTATGGTGCTGCAAACAGCATTGTTTCATTCTTTTCTCTGTCTAATATTGCGTTGTGTACATGGACCTCTTTTTCGTCCATTCATCTGATGATGGACATTTTTGTTGCTTCCATGTCTTGGCTATTGTAAATACTGGTGCACTACACGATTTTCCATCCTGTGTCTTTTTGATTCTGGCCTTCACAGGTTACAGGCCCAAGAGTGGGCCTTCTGGATCATATGGTAACTCAATTTTTACCTTCAAACGCACTGCCATTCTCTTCCTGTTATTGGCTGTTACCAGTTCACATCCCACTTAGACCTAGAGGTTCTGCTATTCTCCACAACTTCTTCAACATCTACTGTTTGTAGACTTTTTGCTGATGGTCATTCTGACCGGTGTGAGGTGATACCTTTGGGTAGGTTGGCTTTGCATGTGTCTCATAATTCCTGATGTCGAGCTTTTATCAACATCCTTCAAATTGCCTTGTTGAAAAATTTGCTGTGTTTGAATTTTTTGGCCATTCCGTACCCCAGGACATTTTTTGAGGGCATGTCTCGTTTACACCCCTGCAGTCCTTGTCAATATTAGTGACCATTAGCAGTGGATTTAAAGCTGCTGTTTGAGGAAACAGCCTTAGGGTGGCAGCATTTCTGCGTTACCAACTCTGCTTGCTAGGGAAACAGAACCTTCCTGCAAGTTGTGCTTTTAGGTTGCAGATTAGAGTGGAATGTGCCAGGACAAGCCCCCATAAGTTTTAGCCTCCTTAATTCTTGTTTATGTCTTTAATTTTTAGTTTTGATCAGAGCAAATTGGATTTTAAAATGTCGTTTGTTCTAGGTGTGCAGAATCTTGTTCATTTACACCTACACATATATATATCTTGATCTTTGTGTCCTTTTCCATGTAGGTTATTACAGAGTCTTGAGTAGACCACTCTTGGTATTCCATAGGTCTTGGGTGATGATATATTTTATATGTATTAGTATATGTTTGTTAACCCCAATATCCGAATTTATGCATTCGTCACACCTTTTCACTGGCTTAACCATAAGTTTGCCTTCTCAATCTGAGACTGTCTTTCTCTATGGAAATATGTTCATTTTTGTGAATTTTCAGATAACATAAGTGATATCATGGGACATTTGTCTTTCGCATTTTGACTTACTTCACGTTGTGTGATTATCTGTAGGCTCGTCTGTGGTGCTGCAAATGGCCCTGTTTTATTTTTTTCGTGGCTAACATTCCATTCTGTACATATACCACTTCGTCTTTGTCCATTTATCGGTTTATGGACCTGTTTTCTTGCGTCCATGTCTTGGCTATTTAAATATTGCTGCAGTGCACAGTTGCCTGCCTCTGTCTTTCCGATTCTGGTGGTCTTAGGTTATAGGCCCAGAAGGTGCCCTGCCGGATCATATGGTAGCTCGATTTTTACCTTTTAAAGCAGCTCCATTCAGTTTTCATTAGTGCTCTTACCACTTTCCATCCCACCAGCAGCTAGAAGGTACACAGTTCTCTAAAACCCCTTCAGCATTTATAGTTTGTAGACTTTTTGCTGATGGTCATTTGACTGGTGTGCGGTGAAACCTTTTAGGAGGTGGGATTTGCATGCGTCTAATAATTCCTTATACTGAGCTTTACGCATGTCTTTTTTTTCCTTTTTTCCTTTTTTTTAAAAGAGTGAGTTCAACTTCCCTCTTCATATTGACTTCTTGAAAAATTTGTCATGTGTTGAATTTTCTTGGCTATTCCCTACCCCAGGGCATTTTTTGAGGGCAGGTGTCATTTACAGCCCTGCAGTCCTTGTGAATGTTAAGTGACCACTAGCACCGTGTTGAAAGCTGCTGCTGTGGGAAACAGCCACAAAGCGGCAGCTTTATTACGTTCTCAACTCTTGTTACTAGGGCAACAGAGTCTTCCTGGACGTCGTGTTTCTCGGTTGTAAATTAGAGTAGAATGTGCTCAGACAAACCCCCAGAAGTTGATTTCTCCTTACTTATGTTGCTTTTTTACATTAAATTTATATGTCTGACTGGAGTAATTTTGATTAGAGTCTTGTGATTGTCTGGCAGTACAGAATCTGGTCAATTATTCATACATATATCTGTTCATCTTCAGATCCTGTTACCATGTATGTTATTATAGAGTGTTGAGTAGACCTCCCTTGGTATTAGGTAGGTGTTTGGTCATTATATACTTTATAGATATTGGAGATTATATAATTCATATAGTTTATATGTTTATAGACATTTAACATACGTTAATATATGTATGTTAACATACATTAGTATATGTATGTTACCCCATAATCCTAATTTATCGATCCTCCCACCTTTCATTTTGGTTAACCATTAGTTTGTTTATAAGTCTGTGAGTGTCTTTCTCTGTGGAAATATGTTCTTTGGTAGCAATCTTAGGATAACATCTATAAATGATATCATGGGATATTTGGGATTGCCTTTTCACTTACTTGACGTAATATGATTATTTCTAGGCTCATCTGTAGTCATGAAAATGGCATTGTTCATTTTGTTCCGAGGCTAATATTCAACTCGGTACATATTCTACTTCTTCTTTGTCCATTTGTCTGTTGATGGACATCTTGTTTGCTTGCATGTCTAGGCTATTGTAAATATTGCTGCAGTGCATGTTTGCCTGTCTGTGTCTTTCCGATTCTGGTCTTCTTAAGGTGTAGGCCCATTAGGGGATCGGCCGCATCATATGGTAGCTCAATTTTTACCTTTTAAATGCAGCTCCATTCTGTTCTCATAATTAGCTGTTACCAGTTTACTTCCAACCAACAGCATAGCGGGTATGCATTTCTCCACAAACCCGTCAGCATTCATACTTTGTAGACTTTTTACTGATGGCCTTTTGAATATTGGGTGGCGACATCTTTTTGTAGTTTGGATTTGCATCCAACCAATAATGCCTGATATTGAGCTTTTATCCATGTTCCTCTTTTTTTTTGTAAATAAAAGAGTGAGTAAAACTTACCTCTTCAAATTGTTTTCTTGAAAAATTCTCTGTGTTGTGAACTTTTTTGGCCATTACCTACCCAGGACATTTTTTGAGGACACGTGTCATTGACAGCCCTACAATTCCTGTGAATCTTAAGTGACCGTTAGCCCTGTGTTTAAAGCTGCTGTTGTGGGAAACGACCACCAGGCGGCAGCATTTCTCCATTCCCAAATCTGGTTACTAGGACAGAAGAGCCTTCCTGAAAGTGGTTTTCCTAGGTTGTAAATTAGAATGGAATGTGCCAGAGATAACCCCAATAAGTTTATGTCTCATTAATTGTTGTTCGTGGTTTTAATTTTTTACATTGGAGTAATGATTAGAATAGTGTTTGTGCCAGGTGTGCACAATCAGGTTCAATTGAACATTATATATATCTATTCATGGGCAGATCCTCCTCCCATGTAAATTACTATTATTTTTTTAATAAATTTATTTTACTTAATTATTTATTTTTGGCTGAGTTGGATCTTCGCTGCTGCATATGGGCTTTCTCTAGTTGCGGTGAGCGGGGGCTACTCTCCATTGCACTGCACAGGCTTCTCCCTGCAGTGGCTTCTCTTGTTGCAGAGCACGGTCTCTAGGCATGCGGGCTTCAGTAGTTGTGGCACGTGGGCTCAGTAGCTGTGGCTCCTGGGCTCTAGAGCGCAGGCTCAGTAGTTGTGGTGCACGGGCTTATTTGCTCTGCAGCATGTGGGATCTTCCTGGACCAGGGATCGAACCCGTGTCCCCTGCACTGGCAGGCGGATTCTTAACCACGGCGCCACCAGGGAAGCCCCCGTATGAATTATTACAGCGCGTTCAGTAGACCTTCCTTGGTATATGGTTGGTCTTTTTGATATATGTATTTAATATGTATTTGTATACGTATGGTAACCCTAATCTTCATTTATCCATTCCTCCCAGCTTTCGTTTTACAAAACCATAGTTTGTTTTCCAAGTCTGTGAGTGTCTTTCTCTGTGGAAATATGTTCATTTGTGTCAGTTGTTAGGTAACACCTAGAAGTGATATCACAGGATATTTCTCATCTGCTTTCCGACTTACCTCATGTTCTGAGATTATCTCTAGGCTCATCTATGGTGCTGCAAAGAGCAGTGTTTCATTCTTTTCCATGCCGAATATTCCATTGTGTACATGGACCACTTCTTCTTTGTGCATTCATCTGTTGATGGACATTTTGGTTTCTTCCAACTCTTGGCTATGCAAAATATTGATGCAGTGCAGGCTTGCCAGCCTGTGTCTTTTGGATTCTGGTCTTCTCAGGGGATAGGCCCAGCAGCGGGCCTACTAGATCATATGGTAGTCTAATTTTTACCTTTAAACGCACCTCCATTCTGTTCTCACTACTGGCTGTTACCACTTGACATCTCACCAGCAACGAGAGGGTACACAGTCCTCTAAAACCCCTTCAGCATTTATTGTTTGTAGACTTTTTACTGATGGCATTTGGAGTGTTGGGTGGTGATACCTTTGTGTAGTTTAGATTTGCATGCATCTAATACTTCCCGATATTGAGCTTTTAATCCACGTCCGTTTTCTTTTTTTTGTTTTTTTAAAGTTGAACAGAAAAACTTACCTCTTCAAATTGTTTCCTTGAAAAATTTGCCGTGTTCTGAATTCCTGTGGCCATTACCTACACCTGGATATTTTGTGAGGGCAGGTGTCATTTACAACTCTGTAGTAATTGTGAATATTAAGTAACCATTAGCACTGGGTTTAAAGCTGCTGTTACAGGAACGGCCACAAGGCGGCAGCATGTCTATATTCCCAACTCTGGTTACTAGGGCAACAGAGCCTTCCTGGAAGTCCTGTTTGTAGGTTGTAAATTAGAGTGGAATGTGCCAGGACAAACCCCCCAAAACTTATGGCTACTTATTTGTTGTTGGTATCCTTCGTTTAATTTTCATTTTTATCACAGCAAATTTGATTGCAATGTTGTGTTTGTTCTAGGTGTACAGAATCTGTTTCATTGATACATATATCTTTTACTGTTTGGATCCTGTTCCATATAGGTAATGACAGAATGTTGTGTAGACCTCTCTTGGTATTCGGTATGTTTTTGGTGATTCTATATTTTATAAGTATTAGCATATGTCTGTTAAAACCCAATATCCTCCGTTATACATTCGTCACACCTTTCCGCTTGGTTAACCACAAGTTTGTGTTCTGAATACGTGAGTGCCCTTCTCTGTGGAAATAAGTTCATTAATATCAATTTTTAGATAACACCTATACGTGATACCATAGGATATGTGTCTCTCGCTTTCTGACTTACTTCAAGATGTGTGATTATCTCTAGCCTCATCTATGGTGCTGCAAACAGCATTGTTTCATTCTTTTCTCTGTCTAATATTGCGTTGTGTACATGGACCTCTTTTTCGTCCATTCATCTGATGATGGACATTTTTGTTGCTTCCATGTCTTGGCTATTGTAAATACTGGTGCACTACACGATTTTCCATCCTGTGTCTTTTTGATTCTGGCCTTCACAGGTTACAGGCCCAAGAGTGGGCCTTCTGGATCATATGGTAACTCAATTTTTACCTTCAAACGCACTGCCATTCTCTTCCTGTTATTGGCTGTTACCAGTTCACATCCCACTTAGACCTAGAGGTTCTGCTATTCTCCACAACTTCTTCAACATCTACTGTTTGTAGACTTTTTGCTGATGGTCATTCTGACCGGTGTGAGGTGATACCTTTGGGTAGGTTGGCTTTGCATGTGTCTCATAATTCCTGATGTCGAGCTTTTATCAACATCCTTCAAATTGCCTTGTTGAAAAATTTGCTGTGTTTGAATTTTTTGGCCATTCCGTACCCCAGGACATTTTTTGAGGGCATGTCTCGTTTACACCCCTGCAGTCCTTGTCAATATTAGTGACCATTAGCAGTGGATTTAAAGCTGCTGTTTGAGGAAACGGCCTTAGGGTGGCAGCATTTCTGCGTTACCAACTCTGCTTGCTAGGGAAACAGAACCTTCCTGCCAGTTGTGCTTTTAGGTTGCAGATTAGAGTGGAATGTGCCAGGACAAGCCCCCATAAGTTTTAGCCTCCTTAATTCTTGTTTATGTCTTTAATTTTTAGTTTTGATCAGAGCAAATTGGATTTTAAAATGTCGTTTGTTCTAGGTGTGCAGAATCTTGTTCATTTACACCTACACATATATATATCTTGATCTTTGTGTCCTTTTCCATGTAGGTTATTACAGAGTCTTGAGTAGACCACTCTTGGTATTCCATAGGTCTTGGGTGATGATATATTTTATATGTATTAGTATATGTTTGTTAACCCCAATATCCGAATTTATGCATTCGTCACACCTTTTCACTGGCTTAACCATAAGTTTGCCTTCTCAATCTGAGACTGTCTTTCTCTATGGAAATATGTTCATTTTTGTGAATTTTCAGATAACATAAGTGATATCATGGGACATTTGTCTTTCGCATTTTGACTTACTTCACGTTGTGTGATTATCTGTAGGCTCGTCTGTGGTGCTGCAAATGGCCCTGTTTTATTTTTTTCGTGGCTAACATTCCATTCTGTACATATACCACTTCGTCTTTGTCCATTTATCGGTTTATGGACCTGTTTTCTTGCGTCCATGTCTTGGCTATTTAAATATTGCTGCAGTGCACAGTTGCCTGCCTCTGTCTTTCCGATTCTGGTGGTCTTAGGTTATAGGCCCAGAAGGTGCCCTGCCGGATCATATGGTAGCTCGATTTTTACCTTTTAAAGCAGCTCCATTCAGTTTTCATTAGTGCTCTTACCACTTTCCATCCCACCAGCAGCTAGAAGGTACACAGTTCTCTAAAACCCCTTCAGCATTTATAGTTTGTAGACTTTTTGCTGATGGTCATTTGACTGGTGTGCGGTGAAACCTTTTAGGAGGTGGGATTTGCATGCGTCTAATAATTCCTTATACTGAGCTTTACGCATGTCTTTTTTTTCCTTTTTTCCTTTTTTTTAAAAGAGTGAGTTCAACTTCCCTCTTCATATTGACTTCTTGAAAAATTTGTCATGTGTTGAATTTTCTTGGCTATTCCCTACCCCAGGGCATTTTTTGAGGGCAGGTGTCATTTACAGCCCTGCAGTCCTTGTGAATGTTAAGTGACCACTAGCACCGTGTTGAAAGCTGCTGCTGTGGGAAACAGCCACAAAGCGGCAGCTTTATTACGTTCTCAACTCTTGTTACTAGGGCAACAGAGTCTTCCTGGACGTCGTGTTTCTCGGTTGTAAATTAGAGTAGAATGTGCTCAGACAAACCCCCAGAAGTTGATTTCTCCTTACTTATGTTGCTTTTTTACATTAAATTTATATGTCTGACTGGAGTAATTTTGATTAGAGTCTTGTGATTGTCTGGCAGTACAGAATCTGGTCAATTATTCATACATATATCTGTTCATCTTCAGATCCTGTTACCATGTATGTTATTATAGAGTGTTGAGTAGACCTCCCTTGGTATTAGGTAGGTGTTTGGTCATTATATACTTTATAGATATTGGAGATTATATAATTCATATAGTTTATATGTTTATAGACATTTAACATACGTTAATATATGTATGTTAACATACATTAGTATATGTATGTTACCCCATAATCCTAATTTATCGATCCTCCCACCTTTCATTTTGGTTAACCATTAGTTTGTTTATAAGTCTGTGAGTGTCTTTCTCTGTGGAAATATGTTCTTTGGTAGCAATCTTAGGATAACATCTATAAATGATATCATGGGATATTTGGGATTGCCTTTTCACTTACTTGACGTAATATGATTATTTCTAGGCTCATCTGTAGTCATGAAAATGGCATTGTTCATTTTGTTCCGAGGCTAATATTCAACTCGGTACATATTCTACTTCTTCTTTGTCCATTTGTCTGTTGATGGACATCTTGTTTGCTTGCATGTCTAGGCTATTGTAAATATTGCTGCAGTGCATGTTTGCCTGTCTGTGTCTTTCCGATTCTGGTCTTCTTAAGGTGTAGGCCCATTAGGGGATCGGCCGCATCATATGGTAGCTCAATTTTTACCTTTTAAATGCAGCTCCATTCTGTTCTCATAATTAGCTGTTACCAGTTTACTTCCAACCAACAGCATAGCGGGTATGCATTTCTCCACAAACCCGTCAGCATTCATACTTTGTAGACTTTTTACTGATGGCCTTTTGAATATTGGGTGGCGACATCTTTTTGTAGTTTGGATTTGCATCCAACCAATAATGCCTGATATTGAGCTTTTATCCATGTTCCTCTTTTTTTTTGTAAATAAAAGAGTGAGTAAAACTTACCTCTTCAAATTGTTTTCTTGAAAAATTCTCTGTGTTGTGAACTTTTTTGGCCATTACCTACCCAGGACATTTTTTGAGGACACGTGTCATTGACAGCCCTACAATTCCTGTGAATCTTAAGTGACCGTTAGCCCTGTGTTTAAAGCTGCTGTTGTGGGAAACGACCACCAGGCGGCAGCATTTCTCCATTCCCAAATCTGGTTACTAGGACAGAAGAGCCTTCCTGAAAGTGGTTTTCCTAGGTTGTAAATTAGAATGGAATGTGCCAGAGATAACCCCAATAAGTTTATGTCTCATTAATTGTTGTTCGTGGTTTTAATTTTTTACATTGGAGTAATGATTAGAATAGTGTTTGTGCCAGGTGTGCACAATCAGGTTCAATTGAACATTATATATATCTATTCATGGGCAGATCCTCCTCCCATGTAAATTACTATTATTTTTTTAATAAATTTATTTTACTTAATTATTTATTTTTGGCTGAGTTGGATCTTCGCTGCTGCATATGGGCTTTCTCTAGTTGCGGTGAGCGGGGGCTACTCTCCATTGCACTGCACAGGCTTCTCCCTGCAGTGGCTTCTCTTGTTGCAGAGCACGGTCTCTAGGCATGCGGGCTTCAGTAGTTGTGGCACGTGGGCTCAGTAGCTGTGGCTCCTGGGCTCTAGAGCGCAGGCTCAGTAGTTGTGGTGCACGGGCTTATTTGCTCTGCAGCATGTGGGATCTTCCTGGACCAGGGATCGAACCCGTGTCCCCTGCACTGGCAGGCGGATTCTTAACCACGGCGCCACCAGGGAAGCCCCCGTATGAATTATTACAGCGCGTTCAGTAGACCTTCCTTGGTATATGGTTGGTCTTTTTGATATATGTATTTAATATGTATTTGTATACGTATGGTAACCCTAATCTTCATTTATCCATTCCTCCCAGCTTTCGTTTTACAAAACCATAGTTTGTTTTCCAAGTCTGTGAGTGTCTTTCTCTGTGGAAATATGTTCATTTGTGTCAGTTGTTAGGTAACACCTAGAAGTGATATCACAGGATATTTCTCATCTGCTTTCCGACTTACCTCATGTTCTGAGATTATCTCTAGGCTCATCTATGGTGCTGCAAAGAGCAGTGTTTCATTCTTTTCCATGCCGAATATTCCATTGTGTACATGGACCACTTCTTCTTTGTGCATTCATCTGTTGATGGACATTTTGGTTTCTTCCAACTCTTGGCTATGCAAAATATTGATGCAGTGCAGGCTTGCCAGCCTGTGTCTTTTGGATTCTGGTCTTCTCAGGGGATAGGCCCAGCAGCGGGCCTACTAGATCATATGGTAGTCTAATTTTTACCTTTAAACGCACCTCCATTCTGTTCTCACTACTGGCTGTTACCACTTGACATCTCACCAGCAACGAGAGGGTACACAGTCCTCTAAAACCCCTTCAGCATTTATTGTTTGTAGACTTTTTACTGATGGCATTTGGAGTGTTGGGTGGTGATACCTTTGTGTAGTTTAGATTTGCATGCATCTAATACTTCCCGATATTGAGCTTTTAATCCACGTCCGTTTTCTTTTTTTTGTTTTTTTAAAGTTGAACAGAAAAACTTACCTCTTCAAATTGTTTCCTTGAAAAATTTGCCGTGTTCTGAATTCCTGTGGCCATTACCTACACCTGGATATTTTGTGAGGGCAGGTGTCATTTACAACTCTGTAGTAATTGTGAATATTAAGTAACCATTAGCACTGGGTTTAAAGCTGCTGTTACAGGAACGGCCACAAGGCGGCAGCATGTCTATATTCCCAACTCTGGTTACTAGGGCAACAGAGCCTTCCTGGAAGTCCTGTTTGTAGGTTGTAAATTAGAGTGGAATGTGCCAGGACAAACCCCCCAAAACTTATGGCTACTTATTTGTTGTTGGTATCCTTCGTTTAATTTTCATTTTTATCACAGCAAATTTGATTGCAATGTTGTGTTTGTTCTAGGTGTACAGAATCTGTTTCATTGATACATATATCTTTTACTGTTTGGATCCTGTTCCATATAGGTAATGACAGAATGTTGTGTAGACCTCTCTTGGTATTCGGTATGTTTTTGGTGATTCTATATTTTATAAGTATTAGCATATGTCTGTTAAAACCCAATATCCTCCGTTATACATTCGTCACACCTTTCCGCTTGGTTAACCACAAGTTTGTGTTCTGAATACGTGAGTGCCCTTCTCTGTGGAAATAAGTTCATTAATATCAATTTTTAGATAACACCTATACGTGATACCATAGGATATGTGTCTCTCGCTTTCTGACTTACTTCAAGATGTGTGATTATCTCTAGCCTCATCTATGGTGCTGCAAACAGCATTGTTTCATTCTTTTCTCTGTCTAATATTGCGTTGTGTACATGGACCTCTTTTTCGTCCATTCATCTGATGATGGACATTTTTGTTGCTTCCATGTCTTGGCTATTGTAAATACTGGTGCACTACACGATTTTCCATCCTGTGTCTTTTTGATTCTGGCCTTCACAGGTTACAGGCCCAAGAGTGGGCCTTCTGGATCATATGGTAACTCAATTTTTACCTTCAAACGCACTGCCATTCTCTTCCTGTTATTGGCTGTTACCAGTTCACATCCCACTTAGACCTAGAGGTTCTGCTATTCTCCACAACTTCTTCAACATCTACTGTTTGTAGACTTTTTGCTGATGGTCATTCTGACCGGTGTGAGGTGATACCTTTGGGTAGGTTGGCTTTGCATGTGTCTCATAATTCCTGATGTCGAGCTTTTATCAACATCCTTCAAATTGCCTTGTTGAAAAATTTGCTGTGTTTGAATTTTTTGGCCATTCCGTACCCCAGGACATTTTTTGAGGGCATGTCTCGTTTACACCCCTGCAGTCCTTGTCAATATTAGTGACCATTAGCAGTGGATTTAAAGCTGCTGTTTGAGGAAACGGCCTTAGGGTGGCAGCATTTCTGCGTTACCAACTCTGCTTGCTAGGGAAACAGAACCTTCCTGCCAGTTGTGCTTTTAGGTTGCAGATTAGAGTGGAATGTGCCAGGACAAGCCCCCATAAGTTTTAGCCTCCTTAATTCTTGTTTATGTCTTTAATTTTTAGTTTTGATCAGAGCAAATTGGATTTTAAAATGTCGTTTGTTCTAGGTGTGCAGAATCTTGTTCATTTACACCTACACATATATATATCTTGATCTTTGTGTCCTTTTCCATGTAGGTTATTACAGAGTCTTGAGTAGACCACTCTTGGTATTCCATAGGTCTTGGGTGATGATATATTTTATATGTATTAGTATATGTTTGTTAACCCCAATATCCGAATTTATGCATTCGTCACACCTTTTCACTGGCTTAACCATAAGTTTGCCTTCTCAATCTGAGACTGTCTTTCTCTATGGAAATATGTTCATTTTTGTGAATTTTCAGATAACATAAGTGATATCATGGGACATTTGTCTTTCGCATTTTGACTTACTTCACGTTGTGTGATTATCTGTAGGCTCGTCTGTGGTGCTGCAAATGGCCCTGTTTTATTTTTTTCGTGGCTAACATTCCATTCTGTACATATACCACTTCGTCTTTGTCCATTTATCGGTTTATGGACCTGTTTTCTTGCGTCCATGTCTTGGCTATTTAAATATTGCTGCAGTGCACAGTTGCCTGCCTCTGTCTTTCCGATTCTGGTGGTCTTAGGTTATAGGCCCAGAAGGTGCCCTGCCGGATCATATGGTAGCTCGATTTTTACCTTTTAAAGCAGCTCCATTCAGTTTTCATTAGTGCTCTTACCACTTTCCATCCCACCAGCAGCTAGAAGGTACACAGTTCTCTAAAACCCCTTCAGCATTTATAGTTTGTAGACTTTTTGCTGATGGTCATTTGACTGGTGTGCGGTGAAACCTTTTAGGAGGTGGGATTTGCATGCGTCTAATAATTCCTTATACTGAGCTTTACGCATGTCTTTTTTTTCCTTTTTTCCTTTTTTTTAAAAGAGTGAGTTCAACTTCCCTCTTCATATTGACTTCTTGAAAAATTTGTCATGTGTTGAATTTTCTTGGCTATTCCCTACCCCAGGGCATTTTTTGAGGGCAGGTGTCATTTACAGCCCTGCAGTCCTTGTGAATGTTAAGTGACCACTAGCACCGTGTTGAAAGCTGCTGCTGTGGGAAACAGCCACAAAGCGGCAGCTTTATTACGTTCTCAACTCTTGTTACTAGGGCAACAGAGTCTTCCTGGACGTCGTGTTTCTCGGTTGTAAATTAGAGTAGAATGTGCTCAGACAAACCCCCAGAAGTTGATTTCTCCTTACTTATGTTGCTTTTTTACATTAAATTTATATGTCTGACTGGAGTAATTTTGATTAGAGTCTTGTGATTGTCTGGCAGTACAGAATCTGGTCAATTATTCATACATATATCTGTTCATCTTCAGATCCTGTTACCATGTATGTTATTATAGAGTGTTGAGTAGACCTCCCTTGGTATTAGGTAGGTGTTTGGTCATTATATACTTTATAGATATTGGAGATTATATAATTCATATAGTTTATATGTTTATAGACATTTAACATACGTTAATATATGTATGTTAACATACATTAGTATATGTATGTTACCCCATAATCCTAATTTATCGATCCTCCCACCTTTCATTTTGGTTAACCATTAGTTTGTTTATAAGTCTGTGAGTGTCTTTCTCTGTGGAAATATGTTCTTTGGTAGCAATCTTAGGATAACATCTATAAATGATATCATGGGATATTTGGGATTGCCTTTTCACTTACTTGACGTAATATGATTATTTCTAGGCTCATCTGTAGTCATGAAAATGGCATTGTTCATTTTGTTCCGAGGCTAATATTCAACTCGGTACATATTCTACTTCTTCTTTGTCCATTTGTCTGTTGATGGACATCTTGTTTGCTTGCATGTCTAGGCTATTGTAAATATTGCTGCAGTGCATGTTTGCCTGTCTGTGTCTTTCCGATTCTGGTCTTCTTAAGGTGTAGGCCCATTAGGGGATCGGCCGCATCATATGGTAGCTCAATTTTTACCTTTTAAATGCAGCTCCATTCTGTTCTCATAATTAGCTGTTACCAGTTTACTTCCAACCAACAGCATAGCGGGTATGCATTTCTCCACAAACCCGTCAGCATTCATAGTTTGTAGACTTTTTACTGATGGCCTTTTGAATATTGGGTGGCGACATCTTTTTGTAGTTTGGATTTGCATCCAACCAATAATGCCTGATATTGAGCTTTTATCCATGTTCCTCTTTTTTTTTGTAAATAAAAGAGTGAGTAAAACTTACCTCTTCAAATTGTTTTCTTGAAAAATTCTCTGTGTTGTGAACTTTTTTGGCCATTACCTACCCAGGACATTTTTTGAGGACACGTGTCATTGACAGCCCTACAATTCCTGTGAATCTTAAGTGACCGTTAGCCCTGTGTTTAAAGCTGCTGTTGTGGGAAACGACCACCAGGCGGCAGCATTTCTCCATTCCCAAATCTGGTTACTAGGACAGAAGAGCCTTCCTGAAAGTGGTTTTCCTAGGTTGTAAATTAGAATGGAATGTGCCAGAGATAACCCCAATAAGTTTATGTCTCATTAATTGTTGTTCGTGGTTTTAATTTTTTACATTGGAGTAATGATTAGAATAGTGTTTGTGCCAGGTGTGCACAATCAGGTTCAATTGAACATTATATATATCTATTCATGGGCAGATCCTCCTCCCATGTAAATTACTATTATTTTTTTAATAAATTTATTTTACTTAATTATTTATTTTTGGCTGAGTTGGATCTTCGCTGCTGCATATGGGCTTTCTCTAGTTGTGGTGAGCGGGGGCTACTCTCCATTGCACTGCACAGGCTTCTCTTGTTGCAGAGCACGGTCTCTAGGCATGCGGGCTTCAGTAGTTGTGGCACGTGGGCTCAGTAGCTGTGGCTCCTGGGCTCTAGAGCGCAGGCTCAGTAGTTGTGGTGCACGGGCTTATTTGCTCTGCAGCATGTGGGATCTTCCTGGACCAGGGATCGAACCCGTGTCCCCTGCACTGGCAGGCGGATTCTTAACCACGGCGCCACCAGGGAAGCCCCTGTATGAATTATTACAGCGCGTTCAGTAGACCTTCCTTGGTATATGGTTGGTCTTTTTGATATATGTATTTAATATGTATTTGTATACGTATGGTAACCCTAATCTTCATTTATCCATTCCTCCCAGCTTTCGTTTTACAAAACCATAGTTTGTTTTCCAAGTCTGTGAGTGTCTTTCTCTGTGGAAATATGTTCATTTGTGTCAGTTGTTAGGTAACACCTAGAAGTGATATCACAGGATATTTGTCATCTGCTTTCCGACTTACCTCATGTTCTGAGATTATCTCTAGGCTCATCTATGGTGCTGCAAAGAGCAGTGTTTCATTCTTTTCCATGCCGAATATTCCATTGTGTACATGGACCACTTCTTCTTTGTGCATTCATCTGTTGATGGACATTTTGGTTTCTTCCAACTCTTGGCTATGCAAAATATTGATGCAGTGCAGGCTTGCCAGCCTGTGTCTTTTGGATTCTGGTCTTCTCAGGGGATAGGCCCAGCAGCGGGCCTACTAGATCATATGGTAGTCTAATTTTTACCTTTAAACGCACCTCCATTCTGTTCTCACTACTGGCTGTTACCACTTGACATCTCACCAGCAACGAGAGGGTACACAGTCCTCTAAAACCCCTTCAGCATTTATTGTTTGTAGACTTTTTACTGATGGCATTTGGAGTGTTGGGTGGTGATACCTTTGTGTAGTTTAGATTTGCATGCATCTAATACTTCCCGATATTGAGCTTTTAATCCACGTCCGTTTTCTTTTTTTTGTTTTTTTAAAGTTGAACAGAAAAACTTACCTCTTCAAATTGTTTCCTTGAAAAATTTGCCGTGTTCTGAATTCCTGTGGCCATTACCTACACCTGGATATTTTGTGAGGGCAGGTGTCATTTACAACTCTGTAGTAATTGTGAATATTAAGTAACCATTAGCACTGGGTTTAAAGCTGCTGTTACAGGAACGGCCACAAGGCGGCAGCATGTCTATATTCCCAACTCTGGTTACTAGGGCAACAGAGCCTTCCTGGAAGTCCTGTTTGTAGGTTGTAAATTAGAGTGGAATGTGCCAGGACAAACCCCCCAAAACTTATGGCTACTTATTTGTTGTTGGTATCCTTCGTTTAATTTTCATTTTTATCAGAGCAAATTTGATTGCAATGTTGTGTTTGTTCTAGGTGTACAGAATCTGTTTCATTGATACATATATCTTTTACTGTTTGGATCCTGTTCCATATAGGTAATGACAGAATGTTGTGTAGACCTCTCTTGGTATTCGGTATGTTTTTGGTGATTCTATATTTTATAAGTATTAGCATATGTCTGTTAAAACCCAATATCCTCCGTTATACATTCGTCACACCTTTCCGCTTGGTTAACCACAAGTTTGTGTTCTGAATACGTGAGTGCCCTTCTCTGTGGAAATAAGTTCATTAATATCAATTTTTAGATAACACCTATACGTGATACCATAGGATATGTGTCTCTCGCTTTCTGACTTACTTCAAGATGTGTGATTATCTCTAGCCTCATCTATGGTGCTGCAAACAGCATTGTTTCATTCTTTTCTCTGTCTAATATTGCGTTGTGTACATGGACCTCTTTTTCGTCCATTCATCTGATGATGGACATTTTTGTTGCTTCCATGTCTTGGCTATTGTAAATACTGGTGCACTACACGATTTTCCATCCTGTGTCTTTTTGATTCTGGCCTTCACAGGTTACAGGCCCAAGAGTGGGCCTTCTGGATCATATGGTAACTCAATTTTTACCTTCAAACGCACTGCCATTCTCTTCCTGTTATTGGCTGTTACCAGTTCACATCCCACTTAGACCTAGAGGTTCTGCTATTCTCCACAACTTCTTCAACATCTACTGTTTGTAGACTTTTTGCTGATGGTCATTCTGACCGGTGTGAGGTGATACCTTTGGGTAGGTTGGCTTTGCATGTGTCTCATAATTCCTGATGTCGAGCTTTTATCAACATCCTTCAAATTGCCTTGTTGAAAAATTTGCTGTGTTTGAATTTTTTGGCCATTCCGTACCCCAGGACATTTTTTGAGGGCATGTCTCGTTTACACCCCTGCAGTCCTTGTCAATATTAGTGACCATTAGCAGTGGATTTAAAGCTGCTGTTTGAGGAAACGGCCTTAGGGTGGCAGCATTTCTGCGTTACCAACTCTGCTTGCTAGGGAAACAGAACCTTCCTGCAAGTTGTGCTTTTAGGTTGCAGATTAGAGTGGAATGTGCCAGGACAAGCCCCCATAAGTTTTAGCCTCCTTAATTCTTGTTTATGTCTTTAATTTTTAGTTTTGATCAGAGCAAATTGGATTTTAAAATGTCGTTTGTTCTAGGTGTGCAGAATCTTGTTCATTTACACCTACACATATATATATCTTGATCTTTGTGTCCTTTTCCATGTAGGTTATTACAGAGTCTTGAGTAGACCACTCTTGGTATTCCATAGGTCTTGGGTGATGATATATTTTATATGTATTAGTATATGTTTGTTAACCCCAATATCCGAATTTATGCATTCGTCACACCTTTTCACTGGCTTAACCATAAGTTTGCCTTCTCAATCTGAGACTGTCTTTCTCTATGGAAATATGTTCATTTTTGTGAATTTTCAGATAACATAAGTGATATCATGGGACATTTGTCTTTCGCATTTTGACTTACTTCACGTTGTGTGATTATCTGTAGGCTCGTCTGTGGTGCTGCAAATGGCACTGTTTTATTTTTTTCGTGGCTAACATTCCATTCTGTACATATACCACTTCGTCTTTGTCCATTTATCGGTTTATGGACCTGTTTTCTTGCGTCCATGTCTTGGCTATTTAAATATTGCTGCAGTGCACAGTTGCCTGCCTCTGTCTTTCCGATTCTGGTGGTCTTAGGTTATAGGCCCAGAAGGTGCCCTGCCGGATCATATGGTAGCTCGATTTTTACCTTTTAAAGCAGCTCCATTCAGTTTTCATTAGTGCTCTTACCACTTTCCATCCCACCAGCAGCTAGAAGGTACACAGTTCTCTAAAACCCCTTCAGCATTTATAGTTTGTAGACTTTTTGCTGATGGTCATTTGACTGGTGTGCGGTGAAACCTTTTAGGAGGTGGGATTTGCATGCGTCTAATAATTCCTTATACTGAGCTTTACGCATGTCTTTTTTTTCCTTTTTTCCTTTTTTTTAAAAGAGTGAGTTCAACTTCCCTCTTCATATTGACTTCTTGAAAAATTTGTCATGTGTTGAATTTTCTTGGCTATTCCCTACCCCAGGGCATTTTTTGAGGGCAGGTGTCATTTACAGCCCTGCAGTCCTTGTGAATGTTAAGTGACCACTAGCACCGTGTTGAAAGCTGCTGCTGTGGGAAACAGCCACAAAGCGGCAGCTTTATTACGTTCTCAACTCTTGTTACTAGGGCAACAGAGTCTTCCTGGACGTCGTGTTTCTTGGTTGTAAATTAGAGTAGAATGTGCTCAGACAAACCCCCAGAAGTTGATTTCTCCTTACTTATGTTGCTTTTTTACATTAAATTTATATGTCTGACTGGAGTAATTTTGATTAGAGTCTTGTGATTGTCTGGCAGTACAGAATCTGGTCAATTATTCATACATATATCTGTTCATCTTCAGATCCTGTTACCATGTATGTTATTATAGAGTGTTGAGTAGACCTCCCTTGGTATTAGGTAGGTGTTTGGTCATTATATACTTTATAGATATTGGAGATTATATAATTCATATAGTTTATATGTTTATAGACATTTAACATACGTTAATATATGTATGTTAACATACATTAGTATATGTATGTTACCCCATAATCCTAATTTATCGATCCTCCCACCTTTCATTTTGGTTAACCATTAGTTTGTTTATAAGTCTGTGAGTGTCTTTCTCTGTGGAAATATGTTCTTTGGTAGCAATCTTAGGATAACATCTATAAATGATATCATGGGATATTTGGGATTGCCTTTTCACTTACTTGACGTAATATGATTATTTCTAGGCTCATCTGTAGTCATGAAAATGGCATTGTTCATTTTGTTCCGAGGCTAATATTCAACTCGGTACATATTCTACTTCTTCTTTGTCCATTTGTCTGTTGATGGACATCTTGTTTGCTTGCATGTCTAGGCTATTGTAAATATTGCTGCAGTGCATGTTTGCCTGTCTGTGTCTTTCCGATTCTGGTCTTCTTAAGGTGTAGGCCCATTAGGGGATCGGCCGCATCATATGGTAGCTCAATTTTTACCTTTTAAATGCAGCTCCATTCTGTTCTCATAATTAGCTGTTACCAGTTTACTTCCAACCAACAGCATAGCGGGTATGCATTTCTCCACAAACCCGTCAGCATTCATAGTTTGTAGACTTTTTACTGATGGCCTTTTGAATATTGGGTGGCGACATCTTTTTGTAGTTTGGATTTGCATCCAACCAATAATGCCTGATATTGAGCTTTTATCCATGTTCCTCTTTTTTTTTGTAAATAAAAGAGTGAGTAAAACTTACCTCTTCAAATTTTTTTCTTGAAAAATTCTCTGTGTTGTGAACTTTTTTGGCCATTACCTACCCAGGACATTTTTTGAGGACACGTGTCATTGACAGCCCTACAATTCCTGTGAATCTTAAGTGACCGTTAGCCCTGTGTTTAAAGCTGCTGTTGTGGGAAACGACCACCAGGCGGCAGCATTTCTCCATTCCCAAATCTGGTTACTAGGACAGAAGAGCCTTCCTGAAAGTGGTTTTCCTAGGTTGTAAATTAGAATGGAATGTGCCAGAGATAACCCCAATAAGTTTATGTCTCATTAATTGTTGTTCGTGGTTTTAATTTTTTACATTGGAGTAATGATTAGAATAGTGTTTGTGCCAGGTGTGCACAATCAGGTTCAATTGAACATTATATATATCTATTCATGGGCAGATCCTCCTCCCATGTAAATTACTATTATTTTTTTAATAAATTTATTTTACTTAATTATTTATTTTTGGCTGAGTTGGATCTTCGCTGCTGCATATGGGCTTTCTCTAGTTGCGGTGAGCGGGGGCTACTCTCCATTGCACTGCACAGGCTTCTCCCTGCAGTGGCTTCTCTTGTTGCAGAGCACGGTCTCTAGGCATGCGGGCTTCAGTAGTTGTGGCACGTGGGCTCAGTAGCTGTGGCTCCTGGGCTCTAGAGCGCAGGCTCAGTAGTTGTGGTGCACGGGCTTATTTGCTCTGCAGCATGTGGGATCTTCCTGGACCAGGGATCGAACCCGTGTCCCCTGCACTGGCAGGCGGATTCTTAACCACGGCACCACCAGGGAAGCCCCCGTATGAATTATTACAGCGCGTTCAGTAGACCTTCCTTGGTATATGGTTGGTCTTTTTGATATATGTATTTAATATGTATTTGTATACGTATGGTAACCCTAATCTTCATTTATCCATTCCTCCCAGCTTTCGTTTTACAAAACCATAGTTTGTTTTCCAAGTCTGTGAGTGTCTTTCTCTGTGGAAATATGTTCATTTGTGTCAGTTGTTAGGTAACACCTAGAAGTGATATCACAGGATATTTGTCATCTGCTTTCCGACTTACCTCATGTTCTGAGATTATCTCTAGGCTCATCTATGGTGCTGCAAAGAGCAGTGTTTCATTCTTTTCCATGCCGAATATTCCATTGTGTACATGGACCACTTCTTCTTTGTGCATTCATCTGTTGATGGACATTTTGGTTTCTTCCAACTCTTGGCTATGCAAAATATTGATGCAGTGCAGGCTTGCCAGCCTGTGTCTTTTGGATTCTGGTCTTCTCAGGGGATAGGCCCAGCAGCGGGCCTACTAGATCATATGGTAGTCTAATTTTTACCTTTAAACGCACCTCCATTCTGTTCTCACTACTGGCTGTTACCACTTGACATCTCACCAGCAACGAGAGGGTACACAGTCCTCTAAAACCCCTTCAGCATTTATTGTTTGTAGACTTTTTACTGATGGCATTTGGAGTGTTGGGTGGTGATACCTTTGTGTAGTTTAGATTTGCATGCATCTAATACTTCCCGATATTGAGCTTTTAATCCACGTCCGTTTTCTTTTTTTTGTTTTTTTAAAGTTGAACAGAAAAACTTACCTCTTCAAATTGTTTCCTTGAAAAATTTGCCGTGTTCTGAATTCCTGTGGCCATTACCTACACCTGGATATTTTGTGAGGGCAGGTGTCATTTACAACTCTGTAGTAATTGTGAATATTAAGTAACCATTAGCACTGGGTTTAAAGCTGCTGTTACAGGAACGGCCACAAGGCGGCAGCATGTCTATATTCCCAACTCTGGTTACTAGGGCAACAGAGCCTTCCTGGAAGTCCTGTTTGTAGGTTGTAAATTAGAGTGGAATGTGCCAGGACAAACCCCCCAAAACTTATGGCTACTTATTTGTTGTTGGTATCCTTCGTTTAATTTTCATTTTTATCAGAGCAAATTTGATTGCAATGTTGTGTTTGTTCTAGGTGTACAGAATCTGTTTCATTGATACATATATCTTTTACTGTTTGGATCCTGTTCCATATAGGTAATGACAGAATGTTGTGTAGACCTCTCTTGGTATTCGGTATGTTTTTGGTGATTCTATATTTTATAAGTATTAGCATATGTCTGTTAAAACCCAATATCCTCCGTTATACATTCGTCACACCTTTCCGCTTGGTTAACCACAAGTTTGTGTTCTGAATACGTGAGTGCCCTTCTCTGTGGAAATAAGTTCATTAATATCAATTTTTAGATAACACCTATACGTGATACCATAGGATATGTGTCTCTCGCTTTCTGACTTACTTCAAGATGTGTGATTATCTCTAGCCTCATCTATGGTGCTGCAAACAGCATTGTTTCATTCTTTTCTCTGTCTAATATTGCGTTGTGTACATGGACCTCTTTTTCGTCCATTCATCTGATGATGGACATTTTTGTTGCTTCCATGTCTTGGCTATTGTAAATACTGGTGCACTACACGATTTTCCATCCTGTGTCTTTTTGATTCTGGCCTTCACAGGTTACAGGCCCAAGAGTGGGCCTTCTGGATCATATGGTAACTCAATTTTTACCTTCAAACGCACTGCCATTCTCTTCCTGTTATTGGCTGTTACCAGTTCACATCCCACTTAGACCTAGAGGTTCTGCTATTCTCCACAACTTCTTCAACATCTACTGTTTGTAGACTTTTTGCTGATGGTCATTCTGACCGGTGTGAGGTGATACCTTTGGGTAGGTTGGCTTTGCATGTGTCTCATAATTCCTGATGTCGAGCTTTTATCAACATCCTTCAAATTGCCTTGTTGAAAAATTTGCTGTGTTTGAATTTTTTGGCCATTCCGTACCCCAGGACATTTTTTGAGGGCATGTCTCGTTTACACCCCTGCAGTCCTTGTCAATATTAGTGACCATTAGCAGTGGATTTAAAGCTGCTGTTTGAGGAAACGGCCTTAGGGTGGCAGCATTTCTGCGTTACCAACTCTGCTTGCTAGGGAAACAGAACCTTCCTGCAAGTTGTGCTTTTAGGTTGCAGATTAGAGTGGAATGTGCCAGGACAAGCCCCCATAAGTTTTAGCCTCCTTAATTCTTGTTTATGTCTTTAATTTTTAGTTTTGATCAGAGCAAATTGGATTTTAAAATGTCGTTTGTTCTAGGTGTGCAGAATCTTGTTCATTTACACCTACACATATATATATCTTGATCTTTGTGTCCTTTTCCATGTAGGTTATTACAGAGTCTTGAGTAGACCACTCTTGGTATTCCATAGGTCTTGGGTGATGATATATTTTATATGTATTAGTATATGTTTGTTAACCCCAATATCCGAATTTATGCATTCGTCACACCTTTTCACTGGCTTAACCATAAGTTTGCCTTCTCAATCTGAGACTGTCTTTCTCTATGGAAATATGTTCATTTTTGTGAATTTTCAGATAACATAAGTGATATCATGGGACATTTGTCTTTCGCATTTTGACTTACTTCACGTTGTGTGATTATCTGTAGGCTCGTCTGTGGTGCTGCAAATGGCACTGTTTTATTTTTTTCGTGGCTAACATTCCATTCTGTACATATACCACTTCGTCTTTGTCCATTTATCGGTTTATGGACCTGTTTTCTTGCGTCCATGTCTTGGCTATTTAAATATTGCTGCAGTGCACAGTTGCCTGCCTCTGTCTTTCCGATTCTGGTGGTCTTAGGTTATAGGCCCAGAAGGTGCCCTGCCGGATCATATGGTAGCTCGATTTTTACCTTTTAAAGCAGCTCCATTCAGTTTTCATTAGTGCTCTTACCACTTTCCATCCCACCAGCAGCTAGAAGGTACACAGTTCTCTAAAACCCCTTCAGCATTTATAGTTTGTAGACTTTTTGCTGATGGTCATTTGACTGGTGTGCGGTGAAACCTTTTAGGAGGTGGGATTTGCATGCGTCTAATAATTCCTTATACTGAGCTTTACGCATGTCTTTTTTTTCCTTTTTTCCTTTTTTTTAAAAGAGTGAGTTCAACTTCCCTCTTCATATTGACTTCTTGAAAAATTTGTCATGTGTTGAATTTTCTTGGCTATTCCCTACCCCAGGGCATTTTTTGAGGGCAGGTGTCATTTACAGCCCTGCAGTCCTTGTGAATGTTAAGTGACCACTAGCACCGTGTTGAAAGCTGCTGCTGTGGGAAACAGCCACAAAGCGGCAGCTTTATTACGTTCTCAACTCTTGTTACTAGGGCAACAGAGTCTTCCTGGACGTCGTGTTTCTCGGTTGTAAATTAGAGTAGAATGTGCTCAGACAAACCCCCAGAAGTTGATTTCTCCTTACTTATGTTGCTTTTTTACATTAAATTTATATGTCTGACTGGAGTAATTTTGATTAGAGTCTTGTGATTGTCTGGCAGTACAGAATCTGGTCAATTATTCATACATATATCTGTTCATCTTCAGATCCTGTTACCATGTATGTTATTATAGAGTGTTGAGTAGACCTCCCTTGGTATTAGGTAGGTGTTTGGTCATTATATACTTTATAGATATTGGAGATTATATAATTCATATAGTTTATATGTTTATAGACATTTAACATACGTTAATATATGTATGTTAACATACATTAGTATATGTATGTTACCCCATAATCCTAATTTATCGATCCTCCCACCTTTCATTTTGGTTAACCATTAGTTTGTTTATAAGTCTGTGAGTGTCTTTCTCTGTGGAAATATGTTCTTTGGTAGCAATCTTAGGATAACATCTATAAATGATATCATGGGATATTTGGGATTGCCTTTTCACTTACTTGACGTAATATGATTATTTCTAGGCTCATCTGTAGTCATGAAAATGGCATTGTTCATTTTGTTCCGAGGCTAATATTCAACTCGGTACATATTCTACTTCTTCTTTGTCCATTTGTCTGTTGATGGACATCTTGTTTGCTTGCATGTCTAGGCTATTGTAAATATTGCTGCAGTGCATGTTTGCCTGTCTGTGTCTTTCCGATTCTGGTCTTCTTAAGGTGTAGGCCCATTAGGGGATCGGCCGCATCATATGGTAGCTCAATTTTTACCTTTTAAATGCAGCTCCATTCTGTTCTCATAATTAGCTGTTACCAGTTTACTTCCAACCAACAGCATAGCGGGTATGCATTTCTCCACAAACCCGTCAGCATTCATAGTTTGTAGACTTTTTACTGATGGCCTTTTGAATATTGGGTGGCGACATCTTTTTGTAGTTTGGATTTGCATCCAACCAATAATGCCTGATATTGAGCTTTTATCCATGTTCCTCTTTTTTTTTGTAAATAAAAGAGTGAGTAAAACTTACCTCTTCAAATTGTTTTCTTGAAAAATTCTCTGCGTTGTGAACTTTTTTGGCCATTACCTACCCAGGACATTTTTTGAGGACACGTGTCATTGACAGCCCTACAATTCCTGTGAATCTTAAGTGACCGTTAGCCCTGTGTTTAAAGCTGCTGTTGTGGGAAAGACCACCAGGCGGCAGCATTTCTCCATTCCCAAATCTGGTTACTAGGACAGAAGAGCCTTCCTGAAAGTGGTTTTCCTAGGTTGTAAATTAGAATGGAATGTGCCAGAGATAACCCCAATAAGTTTATGTCTCATTAATTGTTGTTCGTGGTTTTAATTTTTTACATTGGAGTAATGATTAGAATAGTGTTTGTGCCAGGTGTGCACAATCAGGTTCAATTGAACATTATATATATCTATTCATGGGCAGATCCTCCTCCCATGTAAATTACTATTATTTTTTTAATAAATTTATTTTACTTAATTATTTATTTTTGGCTGAGTTGGATCTTCGCTGCTGCATATGGGCTTTCTCTAGTTGTGGTGAGCGGGGGCTACTCTCCATTGCACTGCACAGGCTTCTCCCTGCAGTGGCTTCTCTTGTTGCAGAGCACGGTCTCTAGGCATGCGGGCTTCAGTAGTTGTGGCACGTGGGCTCAGTAGCTGTGGCTCCTGGGCTCTAGAGCGCAGGCTCAGTAGTTGTGGTGCACGGGCTTATTTGCTCTGCAGCATGTGGGATCTTCCTGGACCAGGGATCGAACCCGTGTCCCCTGCACTGGCAGGCGGATTCTTAACCACGGCGCCACCAGGGAAGCCCCCGTATGAATTATTACAGCGCGTTCAGTAGACCTTCCTTGGTATATGGTTGGTCTTTTTGATATATGTATTTAATATGTATTTGTATACGTATGGTAACCCTAATCTTCATTTATCCATTCCTCCCAGCTTTCGTTTTACAAAACCATAGTTTGTTTTCCAAGTCTGTGAGTGTCTTTCTCTGTGGAAATATGTTCATTTGTGTCAGTTGTTAGGTAACACCTAGAAGTGATATCACAGGATATTTGTCATCTGCTCTCCGACTTACCTCATGTTCTGAGATTATCTCTAGGCTCATCTATGGTGCTGCAAAGAGCAGTGTTTCATTCTTTTCCATGCCGAATATTCCATTGTGTACATGGACCACTTCTTCTTTGTGCATTCATCTGTTGATGGACATTTTGGTTTCTTCCAACTCTTGGCTATGCAAAATATTGATGCAGTGCAGGCTTGCCAGCCTGTGTCTTTTGGATTCTGGTCTTCTCAGGGGATAGGCCCAGCAGCGGGCCTACTAGATCATATGGTAGTCTAATTTTTACCTTTAAACGCACCTCCATTCTGTTCTCACTACTGGCTGTTACCACTTGACATCTCACCAGCAACGAGAGGGTACACAGTCCTCTAAAACCCCTTCAGCATTTATTGTTTGTAGACTTTTTACTGATGGCATTTGGAGTGTTGGGTGGTGATACCTTTGTGTAGTTTAGATTTGCATGCATCTAATACTTCCCGATATTGAGCTTTTAATCCACGTCCGTTTTCTTTTTTTTGTTTTTTTAAAGTTGAACAGAAAAACTTACCTCTTCAAATTGTTTCCTTGAAAAATTTGCCGTGTTCTGAATTCCTGTGGCCATTACCTACACCTGGATATTTTGTGAGGGCAGGTGTCATTTACAACTCTGTAGTAATTGTGAATATTAAGTAACCATTAGCACTGGGTTTAAAGCTGCTGTTACAGGAACGGCCACAAGGCGGCAGCATGTCTATATTCCCAACTCTGGTTACTAGGGCAACAGAGCCTTCCTGGAAGTCCTGTTTGTAGGTTGTAAATTAGAGTGGAATGTGCCAGGACAAACCCCCCAAAACTTATGGCTACTTATTTGTTGTTGGTATCCTTCGTTTAATTTTCATTTTTATCAGAGCAAATTTGATTGCAATGTTGTGTTTGTTCTAGGTGTACAGAATCTGTTTCATTGATACATATATCTTTTACTGTTTGGATCCTGTTCCATATAGGTAATGACAGAATGTTGTGTAGACCTCTCTTGGTATTCGGTATGTTTTTGGTGATTCTATATTTTATAAGTATTAGCATATGTCTGTTAAAACCCAATATCCTCCGTTATACATTCGTCACACCTTTCCGCTTGGTTAACCACAAGTTTGTGTTCTGAATACGTGAGTGCCCTTCTCTGTGGAAATAAGTTCATTAATATCAATTTTTAGATAACACCTATACGTGATACCATAGGATATGTGTCTCTCGCTTTCTGACTTACTTCAAGATGTGTGATTATCTCTAGCCTCATCTATGGTGCTGCAAACAGCATTGTTTCATTCTTTTCTCTGTCTAATATTGCGTTGTGTACATGGACCTCTTTTTCGTCCATTCATCTGATGATGGACATTTTTGTTGCTTCCATGTCTTGGCTATTGTAAATACTGGTGCACTACACGATTTTCCATCCTGTGTCTTTTTGATTCTGGCCTTCACAGGTTACAGGCCCAAGAGTGGGCCTTCTGGATCATATGGTAACTCAATTTTTACCTTCAAACGCACTGCCATTCTCTTCCTGTTATTGGCTGTTACCAGTTCACATCCCACTTAGACCTAGAGGTTCTGCTATTCTCCACAACTTCTTCAACATCTACTGTTTGTAGACTTTTTGCTGATGGTCATTCTGACCGGTGTGAGGTGATACCTTTGGGTAGGTTGGCTTTGCATGTGTCTCATAATTCCTGATGTCGAGCTTTTATCAACATCCTTCAAATTGCCTTGTTGAAAAATTTGCTGTGTTTGAATTTTTTGGCCATTCCGTACCCCAGGACATTTTTTGAGGGCATGTCTCGTTTACACCCCTGCAGTCCTTGTCAATATTAGTGACCATTAGCAGTGGATTTAAAGCTGCTGTTTGAGGAAACGGCCTTAGGGTGGCAGCATTTCTGCGTTACCAACTCTGCTTGCTAGGGAAACAGAACCTTCCTGCAAGTTGTGCTTTTAGGTTGCAGATTAGAGTGGAATGTGCCAGGACAAGCCCCCATAAGTTTTAGCCTCCTTAATTCTTGTTTATGTCTTTAATTTTTAGTTTTGATCAGAGCAAATTGGATTTTAAAATGTCGTTTGTTCTAGGTGTGCAGAATCTTGTTCATTTACACCTACACATATATATATCTTGATCTTTGTGTCCTTTTCCATGTAGGTTATTACAGAGTCTTGAGTAGACCACTCTTGGTATTCCATAGGTCTTGGGTGATGATATATTTTATATGTATTAGTATATGTTTGTTAACCCCAATATCCGAATTTATGCATTCGTCACACCTTTTCACTGGCTTAACCATAAGTTTGCCTTCTCAATCTGAGACTGTCTTTCTCTATGGAAATATGTTCATTTTTGTGAATTTTCAGATAACATAAGTGATATCATGGGACATTTGTCTTTCGCATTTTGACTTACTTCACGTTGTGTGATTATCTGTAGGCTCGTCTGTGGTGCTGCAAATGGCACTGTTTTATTTTTTTCGTGGCTAACATTCCATTCTGTACATATACCACTTCGTCTTTGTCCATTTATCGGTTTATGGACCTGTTTTCTTGCGTCCATGTCTTGGCTATTTAAATATTGCTGCAGTGCACAGTTGCCTGCCTCTGTCTTTCCGATTCTGGTGGTCTTAGGTTATAGGCCCAGAAGGTGCCCTGCCGGATCATATGGTAGCTCGATTTTTACCTTTTAAAGCAGCTCCATTCAGTTTTCATTAGTGCTCTTACCACTTTCCATCCCACCAGCAGCTAGAAGGTACACAGTTCTCTAAAACCCCTTCAGCATTTATAGTTTGTAGACTTTTTGCTGATGGTCATTTGACTGGTGTGCGGTGAAACCTTTTAGGAGGTGGGATTTGCATGCGTCTAATAATTCCTTATACTGAGCTTTACGCATGTCTTTTTTTTCCTTTTTTCCTTTTTTTTAAAAGAGTGAGTTCAACTTCCCTCTTCATATTGACTTCTTGAAAAATTTGTCATGTGTTGAATTTTCTTGGCTATTCCCTACCCCAGGGCATTTTTTGAGGGCAGGTGTCATTTACAGCCCTGCAGTCCTTGTGAATGTTAAGTGACCACTAGCACCGTGTTGAAAGCTGCTGCTGTGGGAAACAGCCACAAAGCGGCAGCTTTATTACGTTCTCAACTCTTGTTACTAGGGCAACAGAGTCTTCCTGGACGTCGTGTTTCTCGGTTGTAAATTAGAGTAGAATGTGCTCAGACAAACCCCCAGAAGTTGATTTCTCCTTACTTATGTTGCTTTTTTACATTAAATTTATATGTCTGACTGGAGTAATTTTGATTAGAGTCTTGTGATTGTCTGGCAGTACAGAATCTGGTCAATTATTCATACATATATCTGTTCATCTTCAGATCCTGTTACCATGTATGTTATTATAGAGTGTTGAGTAGACCTCCCTTGGTATTAGGTAGGTGTTTGGTCATTATATACTTTATAGATATTGGAGATTATATAATTCATATAGTTTATATGTTTATAGACATTTAACATACGTTAATATATGTATGTTAACATACATTAGTATATGTATGTTACCCCATAATCCTAATTTATCGATCCTCCCACCTTTCATTTTGGTTAACCATTAGTTTGTTTATAAGTCTGTGAGTGTCTTTCTCTGTGGAAATATGTTCTTTGGTAGCAATCTTAGGATAACATCTATAAATGATATCATGGGATATTTGGGATTGCCTTTTCACTTACTTGACGTAATATGATTATTTCTAGGCTCATCTGTAGTCATGAAAATGGCATTGTTCATTTTGTTCCGAGGCTAATATTCAACTCGGTACATATTCTACTTCTTCTTTGTCCATTTGTCTGTTGATGGACATCTTGTTTGCTTGCATGTCTAGGCTATTGTAAATATTGCTGCAGTGCATGTTTGCCTGTCTGTGTCTTTCCGATTCTGGTCTTCTTAAGGTGTAGGCCCATTAGGGGATCGGCCGCATCATATGGTAGCTCAATTTTTACCTTTTAAATGCAGCTCCATTCTGTTCTCATAATTAGCTGTTACCAGTTTACTTCCAACCAACAGCATAGCGGGTATGCATTTCTCCACAAACCCGTCAGCATTCATAGTTTGTAGACTTTTTACTGATGGCCTTTTGAATATTGGGTGGCGACATCTTTTTGTAGTTTGGATTTGCATCCAACCAATAATGCCTGATATTGAGCTTTTATCCATGTTCCTCTTTTTTTTTTGTAAATAAAAGAGTGAGTAAAACTTACCTCTTCAAATTGTTTTCTTGAAAAATTCTCTGCGTTGTGAACTTTTTTGGCCATTACCTACCCAGGACATTTTTTGAGGACACGTGTCATTGACAGCCCTACAATTCCTGTGAATCTTAAGTGACCGTTAGCCCTGTGTTTAAAGCTGCTGTTGTGGGAAACGACCACCAGGCGGCAGCATTTCTCCATTCCCAAATCTGGTTACTAGGACAGAAGAGCCTTCCTGAAAGTGGTTTTCCTAGGTTGTAAATTAGAATGGAATGTGCCAGAGATAACCCCAATAAGTTTATGTCTCATTAATTGTTGTTCGTGGTTTTAATTTTTTACATTGGAGTAATGATTAGAATAGTGTTTGTGCCAGGTGTGCACAATCAGGTTCAATTGAACATTATATATATCTATTCATGGGCAGATCCTCCTCCCATGTAAATTACTATTATTTTTTTAATAAATTTATTTTACTTAATTATTTATTTTTGGCTGAGTTGGATCTTCGCTGCTGCATATGGGCTTTCTCTAGTTGCGGTGAGCGGGGGCTACTCTCCATTGCACTGCACAGGCTTCTCCCTGCAGTGGCTTCTCTTGTTGCAGAGCACGGTCTCTAGGCATGCGGGCTTCAGTAGTTGTGGCACGTGGGCTCAGTAGCTGTGGCTCCTGGGCTCTAGAGCGCAGGCTCAGTAGTTGTGGTGCACGGGCTTATTTGCTCTGCAGCATGTGGGATCTTCCTGGACCAGGGATCGAACCCGTGTCCCCTGCACTGGCAGGCGGATTCTTAACCACGGCGCCACCAGGGAAGCCCCCGTATGAATTATTACAGCGCGTTCAGTAGACCTTCCTTGGTATATGGTTGGTCTTTTTGATATATGTATTTAATATGTATTTGTATACGTATGGTAACCCTAATCTTCATTTATCCATTCCTCCCAGCTTTCGTTTTACAAAACCATAGTTTGTTTTCCAAGTCTGTGAGTGTCTTTCTCTGTGGAAATATGTTCATTTGTGTCAGTTGTTAGGTAACACCTAGAAGTGATATCACAGGATATTTGTCATCTGCTTTCCGACTTACCTCATGTTCTGAGATTATCTCTAGGCTCATCTATGGTGCTGCAAAGAGCAGTGTTTCATTCTTTTCCATGCCGAATATTCCATTGTGTACATGGACCACTTCTTCTTTGTGCATTCATCTGTTGATGGACATTTTGGTTTCTTCCAACTCTTGGCTATGCAAAATATTGATGCAGTGCAGGCTTGCCAGCCTGTGTCTTTTGGATTCTGGTCTTCTCAGGGGATAGGCCCAGCAGCGGGCCTACTAGATCATATGGTAGTCTAATTTTTACCTTTAAACGCACCTCCATTCTGTTCTCACTACTGGCTGTTACCACTTGACATCTCACCAGCAACGAGAGGGTACACAGTCCTCTAAAACCCCTTCAGCATTTATTGTTTGTAGACTTTTTACTGATGGCATTTGGAGTGTTGGGTGGTGATACCTTTGTGTAGTTTAGATTTGCATGCATCTAATACTTCCCGATATTGAGCTTTTAATCCACGTCCGTTTTCTTTTTTTTGTTTTTTTAAAGTTGAACAGAAAAACTTACCTCTTCAAATTGTTTCCTTGAAAAATTTGCCGTGTTCTGAATTCCTGTGGCCATTACCTACACCTGGATATTTTGTGAGGGCAGGTGTCATTTACAACTCTGTAGTAATTGTGAATATTAAGTAACCATTAGCACTGGGTTTAAAGCTGCTGTTACAGGAACGGCCACAAGGCGGCAGCATGTCTATATTCCCAACTCTGGTTACTAGGGCAACAGAGCCTTCCTGGAAGTCCTGTTTGTAGGTTGTAAATTAGAGTGGAATGTGCCAGGACAAACCCCCCAAAACTTATGGCTACTTATTTGTTGTTGGTATCCTTCGTTTAATTTTCATTTTTATCAGAGCAAATTTGATTGCAATGTTGTGTTTGTTCTAGGTGTACAGAATCTGTTTCATTGATACATATATCTTTTACTGTTTGGATCCTGTTCCATATAGGTAATGACAGAATGTTGTGTAGACCTCTCTTGGTATTCGGTATGTTTTTGGTGATTCTATATTTTATAAGTATTAGCATATGTCTGTTAAAACCCAATATCCTCCGTTATACATTCGTCACACCTTTCCGCTTGGTTAACCACAAGTTTGTGTTCTGAATACGTGAGTGCCCTTCTCTGTGGAAATAAGTTCATTAATATCAATTTTTAGATAACACCTATACGTGATACCATAGGATATGTGTCTCTCGCTTTCTGACTTACTTCAAGATGTGTGATTATCTCTAGCCTCATCTATGGTGCTGCAAACAGCATTGTTTCATTCTTTTCTCTGTCTAATATTGCGTTGTGTACATGGACCTCTTTTTCGTCCATTCATCTGATGATGGACATTTTTGTTGCTTCCATGTCTTGGCTATTGTAAATACTGGTGCACTACACGATTTTCCATCCTGTGTCTTTTTGATTCTGGCCTTCACAGGTTACAGGCCCAAGAGTGGGCCTTCTGGATCATATGGTAACTCAATTTTTACCTTCAAACGCACTGCCATTCTCTTCCTGTTATTGGCTGGTACCAGTTCACATCCCACTTAGACCTAGAGGTTCTGCTATTCTCCACAACTTCTTCAACATCTACTGTTTGTAGACTTTTTGCTGATGGTCATTCTGACCGGTGTGAGGTGATACCTTTGGGTAGGTTGGCTTTGCATGTGTCTCATAATTCCTGATGTCGAGCTTTTATCAACATCCTTCAAATTGCCTTGTTGAAAAATTTGCTGTGTTTGAATTTTTTGGCCATTCCGTACCCCAGGACATTTTTTGAGGGCATGTCTCGTTTACACCCCTGCAGTCCTTGTCAATATTAGTGACCATTAGCAGTGGATTTAAAGCTGCTGTTTGAGGAAACGGCCTTAGGGTGGCAGCATTTCTGCGTTACCAACTCTGCTTGCTAGGGAAACAGAACCTTCCTGCAAGTTGTGCTTTTAGGTTGCAGATTAGAGTGGAATGTGCCAGGACAAGCCCCCATAAGTTTTAGCCTCCTTAATTCTTGTTTATGTCTTTAATTTTTAGTTTTGATCAGAGCAAATTGGATTTTAAAATGTCGTTTGTTCTAGGTGTGCAGAATCTTGTTCATTTACACCTACACATATATATATCTTGATCTTTGTGTCCTTTTCCATGTAGGTTATTACAGAGTCTTGAGTAGACCACTCTTGGTATTCCATAGGTCTTGGGTGATGATATATTTTATATGTATTAGTATATGTTTGTTAACCCCAATATCCGAATTTATGCATTCGTCACACCTTTTCACTGGCTTAACCATAAGTTTGCCTTCTCAATCTGAGACTGTCTTTCTCTATGGAAATATGTTCATTTTTGTGAATTTTCAGATAACATAAGTGATATCATGGGACATTTGTCTTTCGCATTTTGACTTACTTCACGTTGTGTGATTATCTGTAGGCTCGTCTGTGGTGCTGCAAATGGCACTGTTTTATTTTTTTCGTGGCTAACATTCCATTCTGTACATATACCACTTCGTCTTTGTCCATTTATCGGTTTATGGACCTGTTTTCTTGCGTCCATGTCTTGGCTATTTAAATATTGCTGCAGTGCACAGTTGCCTGCCTCTGTCTTTCCGATTCTGGTGGTCTTAGGTTATAGGCCCAGAAGGTGCCCTGCCGGATCATATGGTAGCTCGATTTTTACCTTTTAAAGCAGCTCCATTCAGTTTTCATTAGTGCTCTTACCACTTTCCATCCCACCAGCAGCTAGAAGGTACACAGTTCTCTAAAACCCCTTCAGCATTTATAGTTTGTAGACTTTTTGCTGATGGTCATTTGACTGGTGTGCGGTGAAACCTTTTAGGAGGTGGGATTTGCATGCGTCTAATAATTCCTTATACTGAGCTTTACGCATGTCTTTTTTTTCCTTTTTTCCTTTTTTTTAAAAGAGTGAGTTCAACTTCCCTCTTCATATTGACTTCTTGAAAAATTTGTCATGTGTTGAATTTTCTTGGCTATTCCCTACCCCAGGGCATTTTTTGAGGGCAGGTGTCATTTACAGCCCTGCAGTCCTTGTGAATGTTAAGTGACCACTAGCACCGTGTTGAAAGCTGCTGCTGTGGGAAACAGCCACAAAGCGGCAGCTTTATTACGTTCTCAACTCTTGTTACTAGGGCAACAGAGTCTTCCTGGACGTCGTGTTTCTCGGTTGTAAATTAGAGTAGAATGTGCTCAGACAAACCCCCAGAAGTTGATTTCTCCTTACTTATGTTGCTTTTTTACATTAAATTTATATGTCTGACTGGAGTAATTTTGATTAGAGTCTTGTGATTGTCTGGCAGTACAGAATCTGGTCAATTATTCATACATATATCTGTTCATCTTCAGATCCTGTTACCATGTATGTTATTATAGAGTGTTGAGTAGACCTCCCTTGGTATTAGGTAGGTGTTTGGTCATTATATACTTTATAGATATTGGAGATTATATAATTCATATAGTTTATATGTTTATAGACATTTAACATACGTTAATATATGTATGTTAACATACATTAGTATATGTATGTTACCCCATAATCCTAATTTATCGATCCTCCCACCTTTCATTTTGGTTAACCATTAGTTTGTTTATAAGTCTGTGAGTGTCTTTCTCTGTGGAAATATGTTCTTTGGTAGCAATCTTAGGATAACATCTATAAATGATATCATGGGATATTTGGGATTGCCTTTTCACTTACTTGACGTAATATGATTATTTCTAGGCTCATCTGTAGTCATGAAAATGGCATTGTTCATTTTGTTCCGAGGCTAATATTCAACTCGGTACATATTCTACTTCTTCTTTGTCCATTTGTCTGTTGATGGACATCTTGTTTGCTTGCATGTCTAGGCTATTGTAAATATTGCTGCAGTGCATGTTTGCCTGTCTGTGTCTTTCCGATTCTGGTCTTCTTAAGGTGTAGGCCCATTAGGGGATCGGCCGCATCATATGGTAGCTCAATTTTTACCTTTTAAATGCAGCTCCATTCTGTTCTCATAATTAGCTGTTACCAGTTTACTTCCAACCAACAGCATAGCGGGTATGCATTTCTCCACAAACCCGTCAGCATTCATAGTTTGTAGACTTTTTACTGATGGCCTTTTGAATATTGGGTGGCGACATCTTTTTGTAGTTTGGATTTGCATCCAACCAATAATGCCTGATATTGAGCTTTTATCCATGTTCCTCTTTTTTTTTGTAAATAAAAGAGTGAGTAAAACTTACCTCTTCAAATTGTTTTCTTGAAAAATTCTCTGTGTTGTGAACTTTTTTGGCCATTACCTACCCAGGACATTTTTTGAGGACACGTGTCATTGACAGCCCTACAATTCCTGTGAATCTTAAGTGACCGTTAGCCCTGTGTTTAAAGCTGCTGTTGTGGGAAACGACCACCAGGCGGCAGCATTTCTCCATTCCCAAATCTGGTTACTAGGACAGAAGAGCCTTCCTGAAAGTGGTTTTCCTAGGTTGTAAATTAGAATGGAATGTGCCAGAGATAACCCCAATAAGTTTATGTCTCATTAATTGTTGTTCGTGGTTTTAATGTTTTACATTGGAGTAATGATTAGAATAGTGTTTGTGCCAGGTGTGCACAATCAGGTTCAATTGAACATTATATATATCTATTCATGGGCAGATCCTCCTCCCATGTAAATTACTATTATTTTTTTAATAAATTTATTTTACTTAATTATTTATTTTTGGCTGAGTTGGATCTTCGCTGCTGCATATGGGCTTTCTCTAGTTGCGGTGAGCGGGGGCTACTCTCCATTGCACTGCACAGGCTTCTCCCTGCAGTGGCTTCTCTTGTTGCAGAGCACGGTCTCTAGGCATGCGGGCTTCAGTAGTTGTGGCACGTGGGCTCAGTAGCTGTGGCTCCTGGGCTCTAGAGCGCAGGCTCAGTAGTTGTGGTGCACGGGCTTATTTGCTCTGCAGCATGTGGGATCTTCCTGGACCAGGGATCGAACCCGTGTCCCCTGCACTGGCAGGCGGATTCTTAACCACGGCGCCACCAGGGAAGCCCCCGTATGAATTATTACAGCGCGTTCAGTAGACCTTCCTTGGTATATGGTTGGTCTTTTTGATATATGTATTTAATATGTATTTGTATACGTATGGTAACCCTAATCTTCATTTATCCATTCCTCCCAGCTTTCGTTTTACAAAACCATAGTTTGTTTTCCAAGTCTGTGAGTGTCTTTCTCTGTGGAAATATGTTCATTTGTGTCAGTTGTTAGGTAACACCTAGAAGTGATATCACAGGATATTTGTCATCTGCTCTCCGACTTACCTCATGTTCTGAGATTATCTCTAGGCTCATCTATGGTGCTGCAAAGAGCAGTGTTTCATTCTTTTCCATGCCGAATATTCCATTGTGTACATGGACCACTTCTTCTTTGTGCATTCATCTGTTGATGGACATTTTGGTTTCTTCCAACTCTTGGCTATGCAAAATATTGATGCAGTGCAGGCTTGCCAGCCTGTGTCTTTTGGATTCTGGTCTTCTCAGGGGATAGGCCCAGCAGCGGGCCTACTAGATCATATGGTAGTCTAATTTTTACCTTTAAACGCACCTCCATTCTGTTCTCACTACTGGCTGTTACCACTTGACATCTCACCAGCAACGAGAGGGTACACAGTCCTCTAAAACCCCTTCAGCATTTATTGTTTGTAGACTTTTTACTGATGGCATTTGGAGTGTTGGGTGGTGATACCTTTGTGTAGTTTAGATTTGCATGCATCTAATACTTCCCGATATTGAGCTTTTAATCCACGTCCGTTTTCTTTTTTTTGTTTTTTTAAAGTTGAACAGAAAAACTTACCTCTTCAAATTGTTTCCTTGAAAAATTTGCCGTGTTCTGAATTCCTGTGGCCATTACCTACACCTGGATATTTTGTGAGGGCAGGTGTCATTTACAACTCTGTAGTAATTGTGAATATTAAGTAACCATTAGCACTGGGTTTAAAGCTGCTGTTACAGGAACGGCCACAAGGCGGCAGCATGTCTATATTCCCAACTCTGGTTACTAGGGCAACAGAGCCTTCCTGGAAGTCCTGTTTGTAGGTTGTAAATTAGAGTGGAATGTGCCAGGACAAACCCCCCAAAACTTATGGC